>NW_016171951.1:0-785 GCF_001687245.7 Rhagoletis zephyria | reverse complement strand
TATTTAGAGGTCGCTCAAAGTTTTCCAAAAGTACTTCTATATTGGTAGTAAGCTAACATCTCAAAATCAAAGCGAGACAGTCTAGTACTGTTTTTGTCAATGTATTGTGTACTTGAGTGCCGTTTTTGTAAATGTGTCGTGTACATGTTTATTTATAAACGTATGTGTTCCTTTTCTTTCGTACGTGTTTATTGATATATCTGTACTGTAGTGTTTTCGGACGGTACTAGCTCTTACTGCCAATATAGGAGTATTACATATATGGTGTTGCTACAATCTTTTGTGTACGTAAATGAGTTTTTGGAAAAGTGGTCACACTATGCATACCTATGGAGTATATACCCTGCAGGGAAAGCTACTAGTTGTGAACTACAATTCTACCGGTTTGCGCTTCAGCCGAACTAGTTCACGTTCTATCCTTTTTCAATGTCAGCGACTGGTATTTTTAACATTGCGATGTCCTACGAGATTTCAATTGTCAGGCTATGCATGAGCATCTACTAGTATAAATACTTGTAGCATCATACCAGTTGATGAGATAGTCTGCCAATTCATGCCCCGTGAAAAGCATAAGTGTGCCTTTTTGCTCGCGACGCTCCAGCAGTCACAATGGCCGGCAGAGCAAAGCACTCGCGTGGTAAGCCTGAGGTCCCAGGTTCAAATCCTGGCGCAGGGAAAATTTTGTTATTTTATTTTTATTTTTTATAAATGTATTTGTTTGTTTATGCTGTTTATTGTAACTAGAGTGCCAGTTACTATCGAAATTCGCAGGACTTAGAATTGAC
>NW_016171950.1:0-13708 GCF_001687245.7 Rhagoletis zephyria | reverse complement strand
CCCGTTAGTTTCCCGAGCCACTCACTCGCCTGCACGTTGATGAGACGCTTGCTTGTCAAACAAAACTCTATAACAACAACTAGGTACATACATAATAAGCAAACAGTAACAACCACAACAACAATTACCAGCAACTAAATAATAAGGTAAATCATAAATCGTTGTAATGACAACGCTAATAGCTGTATGTCTCCGTCTTTGATTTTGGTGTTGTTTTTACAAGACTGTAACTGCATATTATCGGCGCCTTCCTCATCGTGTCGAGGTGAGAAGAAATTAAATCGATTTATAGAAAAAATCAGCGCTGTTGACGTTGGCTTTGGCGACAGCAGTTATCGTCGTACTTTATTTACATTCATATGAGTTCAGGGTGTCCTATGAAGAGTTAATGGGTTTTCTACAGGAACGCGGAAGGGGGGAGTTTAATTGCAGAAAGTACCAATCCGAAAGATATACCCAACCGACAACAGTATTGATAGAATAAAGCTCCATTCTGTATAAATTCTAGGTGGATAACACGAATTAGGATTATAAAATAACGGAAATTGACTTGAACCGAATCTTCGAAGTTCACCTTCCCGACAGAAGCGTTCTAAGCGATGATGAGATCCCGGTCTTTATATGTGGCTCCAAACTGAGTATCGGAACAGGTAGTCGTAGTAATCTAAGTTACTTTCTCGGAGCGTGGTTTATATACACTGAGATTAATGCTTGCCCTCCAGGCTGAGATCTATATACCAGGCCCGGCCGCAAGGGACGGAGGGAGCTTTGGGAGTTTAAACAACCCCTTGTGGGGGGAAATATGCATACAAATTTGCCATCGTTTAGTTTAAGATAATAATGGTAAAAAATAGTTTAAGATCTCAAATATTTAAGATAGCTTGTCAGAGATAGTAGTCGAGAGATCTAGCTTTAATTTAAGCCAGGAAGGTTTTATCAATATTTGTTTCTTTGCTAGAGCTTCTAAAATAACGCAAAAACCGCGATTTTTTCACACTTTCACCTCGTTTCTCTCAAGATCTGGATCTGATGGAAACTTCATACTTACAGATTCGTAGTCAACACAAAAAAAAACTCTATCAAAAGCAGCTTTAACATTTGCCGTACCAAATTTTGTTTATATTTTTGTTGGGCTGTGTTAAACATGATAAAATGAGCAAAAATTCCGTTTTCCGTTTTTTCTACCGAAATTTATCATTATGTGGTCAATAACATCCTTCGCTCCCCTATTTGGTTATACTGTTACAAAATAATTCAATGAATATCATCATGCATGCAGTAGACTGCGCCTTATTTTGCAACTTTGTTGCAAGACATAAACGTGACCTGCGAAAAAATTTTAAAATCGGATAACAGAAAGACGTGCATCAAATGCCATAAAGTTGGAATTTGGTTGGAAGTTGATTCATGGAATTTTTCACAAAGCGGGCAATATTTTCCCTTAAATTCAGTGGGAAATTTAATATATTTTAATGGCACTCGTTTGTCGGTGTTTTTTGGGGATGATGATTACGAAATTTAAATTAGATCAGAGGAATTTAGAACGACGGATCCAATATGACGGACGATTTTTTTAAGTTCACTGGATATACATAGAACTCGTTACTCCGAGGTTTTTAGCGTGGATGATTACGCAACCGATGTCAGCTTTTGAAAATTCCAAATGACGAATCAAAAGTTTAATCAGGTGAGAACTGTGTTTTAAATATTTTCATACTAAAACCTTCTTATGTTCTTAATTCATAATGAATTTAATTTTTTGAAAAGGTGAAAACTCTCCAACAATTGGTTTACAAATACAGCCTTTTCAGAATCATCGTGATGGATTCCATATTGTAATAATTCTATTAAATTAATTTAAACAGATTTTTTTGAAAGATGACAACCCTTTTAATAGCCTAATCTACATATATATAAACCTTCTTCTTGCCAAGACCAACCCTGTGTTATGCGTCTTTTCACAATCGAACCACGACAACATAAAGTCTGTGAGGTGATAAGGACATTTAATGTCCTGAAGTAGTCAAAGACTTGGGCAGCCGATTTTACTTCCATCTAATAGTAAAGAGTGCATATAACAGAGACTGAAATATGTATAATACTCCGGGCGTAGATGTGTTGAGCTTTGTTTGTAGGCCTCTTAACCCTTTGATGTCCCCTCTATTTTATTTTGTTTGACTCTTTAAGAAAATGGTAACCTGAGGATTTGCCTTTACAATTCGTTTAAGACATATCGCAAACGATCTTCAAAAGTGACACAACGCAAAATTACACGTTCGTCAGGAAATGCGAAAAACTATTTTTTATCACATGCTAATTTATGGGCAAGGAAAACTTTACCTTAGGGGTTTTCAACAAATTATTACAAAAATTTGCTCCAGCTTTTGTTGAAAGGTTAATAAAAGCTCTATGTACATTTTTAGTGTATAATGTCAAAAATTCCAAATTTAGAGTTGTGTCACTTTTGAAGATCGTGTGCGATATATGTAATACATATAAAGCTCCTTAAATATTGTCAAAATTATTCACATACATAAATAAAACTTTCATTAAAATCAGTCAGGAATATACACTACATTCTAGCAATAAAACAACTTCTTCGAGTTTCAGTTTTTCGAAGCCCCCGTGCAATTAGCTAATCGGAAATAATATGAAAACAATAATTTTCAAAATCTTAAACTTTTTGAATTCTTCGAGTTGTTAGAAATGGAGGGAAGCCAGGATCGAATGACTCTGCACGTTTAGAGCAATTGCGACAAAAAAAAAAAAAAAACTATAACCCCAAGTACGATGTTTATGAACAAATAATTGAAACTAAGTTCAGAAAATTGATAAAACAAACAAAAGTTGCTATCGCATATCTCCAACCCCTTCAAATGAGTTCAGCAAAAAAAAGAAAAACGAATATCAAACGTTGCCGCTACCTAAATCACCACCCGCTCGAACCAGCTCCACACAAATAAGTATTCAACAAATATACGATCGATCATTCGCTTCTCCACGGTGGCGTTGGGTGCTGTCTCGGCTCCACACGTTATACTTCCAGTACATAGAATACGTACCGCAACAACAAATTCACAGTAATCAACTAAACTAAATGCGCTTAACAACAACAACAATAGCAAATGGCAAATAACCAATAACTAAATAAATTAATGTACCTAAACGAAATAAATATTACCAGTCCAGCCGGTCATACTAATAACATAAATATGTACGTATTTAGTTTGTATGTTGGAAATCAAAGTCAAAATCAAAGGCATTTTTGCCGACAAAGGATTTTGATTTTTTGGTAATGGTAAGTACATACATAAGTATTAATGCGACCTGGCTACTGTGCTTTAATGTGTTGCATGAAATTGTTATAAATTATAAATTTTATCTCGAAATATTTTTGGCGGTGATAAGCAAATGCAAACAAACCAATACAAGTACGCCGTTACATTTATCTGTTTAGAAAAAAAGGTCGAAAACCTATTCATGCACGATTTGTATGTATGCACGGACATTTGTGTATGAAGCTTTTACTGGCATTATATTTAATTTTAATGTGATTACTTGCTTTTCTATTCATAAGGTTGCATACATACATATGTATGTAGGTATATATGTATGTATTTATGTATGGATATAGTATATTTTATTATTGCAGTTGCTGTATATTGTGTGGCTTAACTCTTATTATTCGTTAAATAAATGAGTGTTGACTGTTTGGTCGGTTTATTTTGGTAGCAATACGTGATAACGAAATTTTACACTTCAGCGAGCGGTTTGCAAAAATTTGCTGATAGCCGATTGCCGTTGGTATTTTGAGTTTGGTGAATAAGCGATTTGCCGACGGATATCTGAAATTCATGAAAACACTCAGAAAAAAGTCTGCTAAATATATTTCTCTCAACACATAGTTTGGTAACTATCACCAAATTAAGTAACTACATATATTATAGGGACATTCCAAATTAACGGGTGCGACATTTTAACTGGTTTTTGCTAAAACTTTAAGGCATTTCTCTTTAACCATTAATACAACGAGTCTCAAAATGTCAACACTTGAAGTCAGACATCAGATTATTACGAAACTAATAAAGTATAAAATTTAATTATACAATTTACAAAGAAAATTGACATTTTGCAGGAGTGACGGGCGGGACAACGATGGCACACGCCTCTCTGACTTGACATACTATAAATATTTCTTTTTAGCGCCTTTCTCACATGGAGCTGGTAGAATTTCAGAATTTTAAGATCCATTTCATGCTTTGATGGCATTATTATAATTAAAAAAAAAAATAAAAAAATTTTGTTAGTGACGGGTGGGACGAGTCACTATTGAGGACAGATGGTTCGTGAGTAAAATGATCTCCACTAGTTTCTTTCTCGTCATAGAATCTTAGGGCCCATTTTTGGCTTTGATGGCATTATTATATTTGAAAATTTAAAAAAAATTTGCTTGTTTTTCGTGTTTTATCTACTGATTTGATATGAATATTTATTATACTTTTAACAAAAGGAAGCTTACGTATTTGCAAGCTAGGTTAAAAAGAGAAAAAAAATTTCGCTGAGGCGTATGGACATCCAAAAGGCATTATATATCTACCTAATAAAAAAGCTGGCAACATTTCATCATAAATCTACTTTTGCAATAAGGTAGCACTGTTTTGAAGCCCATGAGTTGTATGTACTTTCTTTATAGATAATTATTATTTGCATTGTCACCTTCAATAGACAAGAAATTCCTTGAGAACTTGATAAGAGAATACTATATCAGAGATAGTCGCACTACGGTTGTGTTTATAAAAGTAAAAATAAAGAAAATAATAAAACATAGATCTATAAAAAAGATTTCTAATGAATTATTCTATATGATCTACTGTTCTCACAGATTTAAATGCAATATATTAAAAAATATTATTGACCTGCAGTGTCATCTTCGCTGGAATGGCCCTATAACCAAATCATTAGTGATGTGCTGTGTCGATACTTTTATGTATCGATCGATACTCGGTACCTATTTAAGAAATATCCAACACTTTCGGTACTCGGTAGCGAAATGTTAAGGCTTCCAATAAGAACGCACATATGTAAATACTATTTAAACCAGAGATCGCATTTTTTGTGTTTCCAAGCTCATGTAATTGGGCTTTCAAATGCTGCTTGCTGCGACGGCGACACATTTATACTATCCAGTGCTGCAAACCACTCCAAAAATCGGTGTGGTTCGGTTCAGTGGTTCGAACCACTTAGAAAAAGCTTGTACCGGTTCAAGAACCGGTTCTCGAGTATCTCTGAACCATGGTTCGGTTCGGTTGAAATGGTTCAATTTAAGCTAAAGGGTACAAATATTGCAAAAATATGACAAATCCATAATATGAATATTAACGGCTTTGTTACTGAGATCAAAATTCAAATACCCACATATATAGTGTAGGGATGGGTAAAATCGATATTCGAAGCTTCGAGATTCGAGTTTAATCGAATTTTGGTTCCAAAATGGCGAATTCTCGAAATCGAACTTTGGGGTGCTAAAATTCGGACAAAATCGATTTTTTCTAGATAAAATCGAATTTCGCGTTTATTTTCAAAAATAGCTAAACTAAATTTGGCATAACTGTGTGTAGCAAAAAATCGAATTTCGACCTCTCCCCTACCTATCCCTAGTATAGTGGTGGGAAAATAAATAGGGACACAACATTTTATCAAGTTTTGGCTATTTTTCTTTTGTTTTTGTTCTTTGGCTATTTTGTTGTTTGTTTTGTTTTATTTTTGTTGTTGTTATGTTCGATTAAGGCGAACAAAATTAGACAAATTTTAATAAACTTGTTAAGGTTTGGACAAATGGTGAGCCTAGCTAGTCGGGTAGACAAAACAGCATAATCAGAATTTTGAATTGATCCTCAAAATCTTGGCTTCATATTGAAACCCTAATTTTCAATAGGTTGGAGCTTACACTATATAGGCCTCAACTTCATATGTACAAGTATACCTATGGTCGAAATAATATGAGTGTGGCATTTGACTATTTTTCTTTTGTTGGTTTAATGTTCACAAATTTTTTATAACAGTATAGCTCGTTATATAATAAACTTAAATCCAAATTTCAAACTTTGTATGAAAATTTGAAAAACTGCAAGCTTCAACAACGTTGCATCAAAGCTCCAAACTTTTTAACCAGAACTAAAAAAATCGAGTTTTTGAAATTTTGTTTTTGCTGACGTTGTTAACCATTTTTCCATATAAGAAAAAAATCAAGCATTCTTTATATGGACGAAATTACAACTCGTGTAGTTGCCATAACACAAAAAAATCTCTGCAGCTTTACTATACCGGTTGCATTTTTAGACAAATTTGTGTATTACAAAACTTGAAAAATGCTGTATTGGATTTTCATTTTGAACCGAACCGAACCATTTTTTTGGGATGGGTTTCGGTTCGGTTTTGGCATTTAAAAATAAACACGGTTCAGTTCGTGGTTCGGTTCGAAGCCCGAAAAAAGCGACGATTCGGTTCAAAACCGGTTTGCAGCCCTGATACTATCATCGTGTTCGTGCATCTTACGATAATTGACGATTGACTGATGCTTCGCTGGTACTTCGGCAAAGCAAACAATGTTGCCAGGTAGTTGAACATAGAAATCGTCAAAATGGTTCTAGAAAATAGTCCTTTGTATTGAAAAATCGTCAACCCACAAAATATTAAAATAAACAGTGTCCGGAGAAAATTTTGTGAAAGCGGGAGAGACACACCTATTTGTCATGTAAAAGTGCTTTACAGAAGAGTGAAAACACAATATTTTTATACGGCTTTCCCATGGCACCGTAAATCATTTTGTCCCTTCCCCTAATTACGATCGCGAATTACCCCATTGACACGGGCACATACTAATTCGATTTGATAATTCTCTGTCTCTGTGTTATTTTTTTCTTCGCTACAAAATTGACATTATTGTTAAAAATTTATAAATTTCTGTGTTAAATCGGTACACATTTATTAACTTTACTTTTAGCACTCACAAGAAAAGTTATAAACATTGTGCTGTAAATCCAAAATAATTGAAGTTTTCTTTCTGACTATCGGTGGCTATGAAATTAAAAAAAAAACATCCATACTAGTATATATTGTGCCATAAATAGTTTTGCAGCACTATTATGAGGTACCTAATTACATATCCACATTGTACGTAGTATATTAACATTGGCTAAAAACTCGCTTTCAACTATCATAAATAACTCACAATTATCAGAAGTAGAAACAGACGTATCTCAAAATACTCGTACATACAGCCACTTTTTTCTACGTAGAGTGATTTCCCACAAGAGCCACACCTCGTAAATGAGTAGATAAATAGTAATAAAATAAGTCACAAGTTATTCGCAAACATATGATCGGAAGATGTCAATTAATCGAAGTCATCGATATACATATCCTACTTTAAGAACCAACTCAATTCATTGTCTCATTTGAGAGATATGTAATCTGAGAAATCTATACAAATACGCTAACATATGTAAATTTTGTCACCCTTCGTTTGGCGATTCTAACGAACCGATTCAACCGATCAAAACCATGAACACCATAGGGAAGGTATTTTTCTGAGGATGAGGAGAGATTTTATGGTTTCAAAATTAGTTGAAAATTAGGGACAAAATCGTCGTTTAAAAATTTCCATATTTGTGCATAGTTTTTGTTGTAACCTGTTCAGTTGGAGTTGTTTTCACATTTTGTTTTACTTCGTATATGTAATTAAACTTTGTAATAGAGATAAATGTGATGATGAAGAAATAATTGGTAAAAAGTGAAGGAAAAATTCAAGATAAAGACGAAAATGAAAACAATGAGAACTGCATAAGAATTAAAGAGATTTTTTGAAACAAATCCAGTCACCAAAAATTCAGTTATCAAGTTATCGAAATTTATCAAATCGTCGAGTTTTATAGTTATAGAAATTTATCGCGCTAATCATGTTTACTGTTGAAATTGATCATCGCTGATTTGTCGAAGTTTAAATTTAACTATCGATGGATTATAAAAATTTGTCAAGTTAATGGAATTTGTCAAGCTATCATTATTAATGGACTTAAGGAAATATGTCGAGTTAGCGTAATGTATCAAGTTCTTTCAAATTAAAGAGTAATCGATAATTATTGATTTATCGAAATTTGCCGATTTATCGAATTGAAGCTCCTGGAATTTTCGAAGTACATATATTGAGTTATCGAAACTTCTAAAGATATATGTATAAGTAAAACGAGTTTTAAATTTTTATGGGTTTATCGAGTTACCAGAGTGTAACGAGTTATCGAAATTCGTCGATAAATATCGAAATATGAATATTAACCGGGTTATCGAAATTTATAGAGTTTATTGAGTTATCGATAACCCAACTTATATCGATGTATGTATGTTTCTGAGTTACCAAGATTAATCCAGTCCTCGAAAAGCACAGTTATCGATAGTTACCGGAATTCTTAGAGTTATCGAGTTTAATTGAGTTAACGAGCTTAATTAAGTTATCGGATTTTAGTGTTTTGGAAATTCATCGAGTCAATTTGAAGTTCGGCCAAAGTCCTTCAGTGGTATAAAATCTGGTAGTCACGTTTTAGTTCCAATGCAAGAGATTTTCCGGTAAGTAATTTTGTACTTTATAAGTTAAAGAACGTGCTAAGTTTGAAGAATTCTCTTAAGAAGAAGATAGACTCTTAAGAACAGTCGAAATTCGACAGTAACTGGCACTCCTAGCTTACAAAAAACGACTAATTTGGAGTACAGAAGTGATTGAATTAAAAAGAGATAGTCTGAAAACCAACGAAAGTACTCAATATTAAAGTTAAATGGCATTAACTATTTTATCTAAAACTGGTCTTAGCTAGATATAATAGAAGCTTGACAAAAGTAGAGTTTTTTAATGGAACAAGTTTGACATCCATATTTTTCACAAATGTACTTGAAATTTTCTATTTTATGTGAAACGATTAAGTTGTTTTATCAAAATGCCACAGATATATGTACTTACATACATAAGTAGTACAAAAGTTTCAGACACTGTAAACTTACCATCCTTGCGATCCCGATTTCGATTCGACAACGCTGACGATGATGATGCTTGAAAATTATTTAAATGTGTACTATCCAAACTATTTGCTACAGCGGTCATTGAACTATGACTATCACGAAAATCGCCAGTCTCGGCCCAAACTGAAAAGAATAAACCAGAGTAGAGAAAAAAATATACAAAAAATTAATGTTTTAAGAAAAGTTTTTAAAATACAAATACACATTGAGTTGCAAATCTTTAACCAGTAATATGGCAATAAAAAAATTACAAAAATATTTATTTTTTACTTTTCAAAAAGTAGATATGTATGACGTGTAGTGCCAAAGGAAAAATGAAATTCGACCAGCCAGCCGCTCTATTCGCAAGCGCATTTATGGATGGCCATTATAGTTCAGACCATTAAAAAGAGCATTAATGTTGTAAGTAGGTGCACTTGGCCCGGCCAGCAAATACATATAGCTGCATAATTGAGCGGGAGTGTGCCACAAGAGGCTGCTTAAAAGGCGATAAAATGGATCATAAAAGGATTTATGGGGCATTTACAAGCAGCATAACGAATGGAATACATACAATGTGTTTTAAGAAGCGAGATATGTACATTTGTTTTTGTAGCTATGCATGTATGTAGAGATGTTTGGATTTTGTGATGAGAAGTATGAGTGGAAAGAAATTGAGAAATGGAGTAATTGAAGAAATTGAGGAGAGTAGCGAGGCGCTGAGTGGCGATGAAGTTATGATTGTGTTCATATTTTAGCAATAACTCAGAAAATTATAACTTTACAGCGCTCGCTGGCAGCTCAATGCTTAAACTACATACTGTACATTGGAACTATTTTTGTACGTAAGTACATATGAATATACTGCAAGGATGTATCAACTCCTGTACAATACATCCTTGTGCGATACTTCTTCTACTTAATACAATTTTATAAAAAAAAGTCGTGGCACATCACACATTTACTAAGTGCTTGGCGAAGCTTCTCCGCCGATTTGTAGTATGGATCTTGATCTTCTCAAGGGACTAGAACTTTACGCCGCCTCTGTACAGCTGATTGCTTTTTATGGCACAAATACAGTCGGAGGCGTGTGTACCAGGTACTCATGGAATTTGATGTTGTGATGCTTTCCACGGCTAGGCAAAGCATTAGGCGATTCAGTTACATACAGAAATATATTAGGTTACAAATTGAACATTACACGACATTTTCATAACCACGTCGGAAATAGTTCAGGTGAATTTCAGGATAATGTCGTGACTAATTTCGAACTACCCCGAAATAACTAAACCCAAAATTGTTCTGAAGTGGTTTTGAGAAAATTGTGAACTTATCACGAATGAATTTCGAGCAATTTTGAAATTTGGAAATGGTCCTTTACTACTTAGACCCAAAATGATCTCGAACTAATCCCGAAAAGTTCCTGAATCAGTCCCGAAAGGGTCCTGAACTAGGCCCGAAATAGTTCTGAACAAGTCTCAAATGTTCCCGAATGAGTCCCGAAATGATAATTAAATAGATGTGAACTAGTCCCATATTAGTCCCATATGATCCCGAAATAGTTCAAAAAGGGCCCTACATTGGAGTGAACTAGTGTTCCCAAATGGACCTGAGCTAGTCCCCAAATGATCACGAAATAGTCTCGAACTGTTGATGAAATGAACTACTTAGTCTCGAATCGTTCCAGAACTACTGCCACAGTGGCCTTAAAATAGTCGGGAACTATTCCACATTTGTGCTGAAATAGTCCCAAACAGGTCCCGAACTAGTCGCGAAATTGTCCTGAAATAGTCCAGAAATGTTTATTTGTTGATATAAAAAGCAATTACAGATTTTCTGCTGGTTTACACAAGAAGCAGTTACAAATTTTCTGCTGCATTAGCGCAAATTTTACGCATACCGAGAGCTAGGATCACACATCACATAAAACAACTTTTTTAGTTGCTGCTTACGGATCGAACCTTGGTCCTACCAGGGGTAGTTTTATACTATACGAGTATGTGTGCATTATGCATTACTCATTTTCTTGAAAATTGGGCATAGCAACAGCTAATATAATGAGCATTGAAAGACGACTCAAAGGGAAGCACTCCTATGGCGCTTGTATTTTTCAGGTGACTACGTAAATTAAATTATAATCATGTCTTATTCAATAAGCAACGTCATAAATTATGCTTGGTCAGGCCATTTTTAGTTTATGAGCAATTTTTCTATCCATTAACGTCCATATCTGCATGCATACATACATTTCCCAGGAAAACCTTCTAATTTCTTTCCCGCCCACCGTTAAATGAGCCATATCGCTTAACGACCTTTGCGGTTATGCTTGGCACCTAGACAATTAACAAATTATCAATTAACAAACACTAAATTTATTGATTCGCCTAAAATTTATTGCTTATAAAATAATGCACATTGCTAACTAAATATTTACATGGCAAGCGCTTGAAAAACTCCCATGAAAGTCAAAAATGCCAAACCAACAAATTTCTCTATTCTCCCTCTCCCAACAACCATAGCACTGAATGTCTTCTTACGAAATATTCAAGTGCATTTTAAAATTTATTGCTTTTCCACATGTTGTCGCTCAGCTTGTTGCAACAGCGGCAATTTCCACGCAGTCAACGGCGGAAAAACAAATTTTCAACAATTTGTTACAAATTTGTGTGAAATTAGCTGTTGCGTTCTTTGCACATACTGTCAGTTCTCCTTTAAACAGACTTCTGGTTGTTATTTGGTGGTACTCGTGTAGACATTGTAGGTCGTTACCGCTGCTCCTGTGAAACGGGTGTCATTAATGTCACTTTGGCATGTGTCACTAAATTAACCACAGATTCACAACTGTTCGAGTACAGACATATTTGTATACATACTTACTTATTAGTATGTAACTATGCCCATTGGGGAGGTCCTTAAATGTAGGAAGCAAATTTTTGCATCAGATTTCCTAAGCCTCAAGCCTAAGAAGATATCACATATGTATATGTGATATATGTGATATCTGTGATCGTGGTATTACCGATTGAGGGGGTGAGACTGAAAAAAATCGTTCATTTGATCGTTGAGGGCCACCCTAATGTACATACATGCATATGTATGAATATGTGAACAAACTAAGGTACGAATTGAGCGCATGTAGAACAAATGCTTTTCGCTTAGTTTCCTCGTTTTTCTCCTTTGGACAGCAAGTGGTTTATGTCAGTGATTTTCTTCTGTGTTGAAATTTAAAATGTATGCCAATGACAATGTGGACACATGCTGTTGTATGGAAGTGTTTTGTTACAATAGCTAATAAAAAGATGAAAGGATGTATGGAAGAACAAAATGTTCGAGCATGAAAATGTCCTAAATCTGCCACAAAAAATATGTGAAACATATTTCTTGATGCTTCGTTACAGCAAAGCCCTTCTCTAGATTTAAGCTGTTATATGCCGCAAACACATACATAACTGTAGTCCTTGGGGTGTATATATTCATAAATATTACATATCGTCGATGTTTTTGCAAAACCGCCTATCTTACGGCACTAAAATTTTACAGGAGCAATGCCTTGGTGAGCGGTATTTTCTCTGTTGTTTTAATAATTATTTAACGATTTTTATGCATAAATCTCGATGCCTGGAGTTCAGGGTAACCAAACCTCATTTTTGCTACAACGGCGATTTACGCGGTTTTGCAACTGGTCTATGGGCGGTTTTGCAAGAGCATCGACGATATGTAGATAGAGGGCCCACAGACACCAGGCCACCAATTAGGACAGCAAATGGTACCTAAAAAGTGCACCGTGCACTGGCCCTATATTCTGCCCACTTTTCGGACGCCACTCTCGTTTAACCAGGGAAAATCCTTCCTCATCCGACTGAAAACTGGCACAAACAATAATTCACCCGACGATCAATCCGATTATCGTTGGACCAGAGCTATTTCTACAAGTCACCTGGGGTAGCTGGCATCAGCCCAGTGCTCTCGGAGAAGGATAGGGAGCAGTTACTACTAGACATAAATAGTAAACATCATGAGAGAGAGCCTGACTATATCTTATGTTCCTCAGATGTGAAGGAAAGCACAAGTAGTTTCATTCCGAAAGTCGGAAGGAAAGATTACTACTAGCACTCAGACTGGCAATCTAACTTCCTTCATGGAAATAGCGAAGGGTATCGAGAATGAAGCAATATCAAGTACTTATGAAGCAGACCCCTTTGCATCCCAAACAGCACGCGTATAAGGTAGGAAAGTCCATGGACTATGGTTTGTACGCGTTGACTACGGAGATATAAAGTGCCTTTGATATTTAGGGATACTTCGGCAACACATCACACATAAGTGCCTTTCGGTCACAGATGGATAGCTAGACGCTGATGTTCTGTGGAGCTTGGTAACAGGCTAACTTCTACAAATCCTCTATTTCATATATAATTTCCAAAAAGAAGTTCGACAGCATCTTTTCCACATTTTACAAAGATAAGTTAACTTAACGAAGGGATAGTGCGCCAGATTGGTCTTTAATCTCAATCACTCTAGGAAGGCTATCGGGCTATCGTCCCCTTTAACAGAAGAAGAAATATTCCAGCTTTGGGGAACATAACAGTGAATAAGGTCGTAGTCGAAGATCCCACTGAGGTGAAGGAAGTATCTTGGGAACTAAGCTTCTGTGGAAGGC
>NW_016171949.1:0-13709 GCF_001687245.7 Rhagoletis zephyria | reverse complement strand
TCCAATAGTTGAATGACTTTAATGAAAAAAGGACTCTAAACATAAACTTGTTTTCTTCACATTTTCCGAAAACCTGTTAGCTAACCACAGCGCCACTGTGCCTTTTAGATGGTTTTCAGTTAGACGGCTTTTCGGGCTAATCAAATGACGGGGCTTTGCTGTGGTCCACCGTTGAATCTTCTTAGTTTTTATTGGGTTTCCGAACGACTTCAGCGTAATAAGCTAGTAAAGCCAAAGAATCGTGGAAAAGTTTAAAAAAGGTCCGGATCCCTCCACGGGTTAAAATGTCGCCGACAGACACGGCCATAATACGTCCAAAAATATTTCAGGTATCACTACGTCCGGTTTGAATGGGTCGTTAATATCGAAGTCTGGCGTTCTAAATGGCTCCGCACCCTCCAATGAGAGTACTGCTGTGTAATAACAGCACATGTAATAACTGCTGAGCAACGTGCCACCACCAAGGCTGAGAGAAATAAAATACTGACGATTGCGACCTCACCAAGGTCTGACTACGCTATGGCTCGCCAGCGTACGCGGATAATCCAGCCTTAACTTTAAAGTCTCTGGCAACATGCGAACTATGGTTTAGGATGAATTTCCTCAAGTTGGCAAACAAAATCTGGCCTGCGGAACCAAATTTAACCAAGGCTCGACAATGACTCTCTGACTGACAGTAAGAATCATTACGGGCCACTGTCTTATGTAAGCGCACGCCAGCATTATTGGCTTCCCGGCGCATGCCTACTGTCGTAGCTGTAATGGTGATGAAAAAATCGAGAGTGGCGAACTATCCATCAGACCATCTTTCTTTGAACGATAGAAACTGCGACAACGGAAAGAGGCTTATCGGAAGAGGCTCATCGTCGAGATATCCATAAAGCCCCGTGGGTGCCCGCTGATCAAAGAACTCACAAATAAATTGATCACGTTAGGATAGAGGAGCCATCTGCGACTCGGATTTTAGCTTTGTTGCAGCCAAGGTCTGTAGCACCCTAGTGCAAATGCGACGTCGAGAAGCTGCAGATACAACGCATAGTGAATGCGGATTGGTAGATAGGAATGAGGCTCGAAAATTTTATCAGAATGTAGGGCAGCGATCAAATGGTCTCAAGGCCGTGGCTAGTTCCTGTAGAGATGAAGATGGAAATCTATTAATAGCTGTCCAGACTAGACTTGAGATATGGAGGGAACGCTTTTGATTGGCGCCATAGGGAGCGCGTTTGATGAAGAAAAACCTGGCGATGCTCACGCTCCTCCAGTCGACCATGAAGAGATGAAAACAGCAATAAGGCAGCTTAAAAACAACAAACGCCTCGGAGCCGGCAGTTTGTCGGTCGAGCTGTTCAAAGCGGACGGCGAAGAGCTGGGTCAGCGCAATTTGAATGCATTTTTTCCAATCCACTAGACGAGAGATCCCGGTGATCCCCACGAAAGAAACCTTATAAGAATTGCGCACAATATCTTTTGGACGATAATGTGTGAAAAACGTAAACATTACGTAACGTTAAACTAAGGGATTGAACCTTAGCAGTGTAGCTCAGGCCTAGTAAGTCCAATACTAACCAGATTTGTTCGTTACATCAAATCATAGAGAAGACACTAGGTAGCAAATCGACCTTGGGCTTGGCAATCGAAAAATATTATCTTTTCTCGACGACAAAAAAAAACAACAAATCTCTTCTTAGGTCTAGGATCTTTTTATAAGGCTCATAAACCTAGACGATGTCGATAAACGGAAGATCTATGGGCCTGCTCACGTGGGCGACGTTTGCCAATGGAGTTGGCTTGAGGATCTGTACGACCATTAAAATGAAATGGACATAGGCCAACGTATAAAAATACAAAGACTCCGCTGGCTTGGACATGTCGTTCGGCCTCGATGATGGACAATGAAAGGAAGGGTCCCCATAATAAAATGGAAGAACCATGAATAGATAGACCAATCTATGTACGTTGTGTCTGAAAAATCGTCAAAACTTCGCAAGGTGGTAGGCGATTTGCAAAGTTTTTAGTCGATACCCAGGCCGAAAGAAGGTGTTAGTGATAAAAAAGTATCAATTGAAAAATAATGAAACCACAACAAACGAATGGAATGTTCGTTATTTCAGAAAAAAAAAATGTTTCTATTCTTAACAAAGCCGAAATCAAACCTAGTATCCACTGAATAATGGTCTAAAAAAGCGGCGTAAACACACTTGGCTACACTACCCGGCTTTTGTAGTGCAATTAAGTGGTTGCGGTTGAGTGATGCGAAATTAATGGACGAACGCAAATTGAAATTTAGCGGCTAACAAAGAAATGAAAATTCGAGCGGGTGACATTTCTGTAATCGCTGTGAATAGAAAGAGAGCGAGGGAGAGGGAGATTTACATATGCAGATGTATGTATTAGTGCTTTAAATTAACTATTCAGCTGATGGCTACGTCTAATATACATACGTACATATGTGCATACATGCATGCTTACATACATCAGTGGTCGAAATAATTATAGGCGCACCATATTTTGACAAGCTTTAACAAACTATTTTTGTTATTATCTAATTTTGGTTATTTTTTTTTTACAAAAATATAGTTTATTCTTTAACAAAATCCATGTAAATTAATGTTTAAAATTTTGTGCAATATTCAAAAAAAAAAAAAATCAATAAAATTTCGTAAAAAATTCTAAATTTTTTCATTAGATTTCCTAGAAAGATTTTGAGTTGAATTTTAGTAGAACAAAGCACAACTGTCAAATGGCTAAAAATTACGGTTAACGGTAGAACTGCTTTCGTCGCATTTGCTTCCAAATAACGAATACACACAATTTATTTTATATGGAGGAAACCCGTAACATCTATGACAAAAAAAAAATTCTAAAAAATCAACGGTAATTTTTAGCCATTTGAAACTGACACTTTATTCTACTAGAATTCAATTGGCTACAAAACTGCATTGTTTGTATGTATATACACACATATATTTGTGTGAAATGAACCGCGTAAAAAGCCAATTGAATTCAATGACAGCTGTGGTGGGCGCGCGGAAAATTCACTGATTGATTTTATACAGACATATTTATTAATTGAATTGTTGTTATGAAAATATACACTTATGCACACTCGCTTGCATGCATTCACTCTTTTTGTCATCTATGTAGTATGTAAGCTTGAATGCATTTTGCAGCTGTCATGAATAACAATTACGCCAATCTGACCGACGCTTTCCGGCTACAAATAATTACAACAACTTTAATTAACAATTACAACAAGTGGAATATGTATTTCTATAATAAATACTTTAAAAGAAATAAAATGTAGCAACTATGTAAGGTACATTAGGCTGGTTCGTACGCGATGTACGGTTTAACGTAATGCTACCAAAAGTTAGAGCTGAAACGTAATCTGTTTTACCGAATGCTATGAATATAAAATTTCATATCAGTGGAAAATTTTATATATCCTGATTTATGTACATAAATTTTGGAAATGTGGCAACTATATAGTAGATAATTTGGCGTTAATATGTAAGATACCTTGATGTGATATTTCAATTAGGCAATTAATTAAGTTAAATTAAAATTTTATAACAGGTGGCCATCGTCTCCATAAATATTTTAGAGAAAAATCTCTATTTAACTTCTTTCGTTTGACGCCCGTAATGTTATTAACACCCTAATTAAAATATTCCTTAAATATGAGTTTATCATAATTGAACTGATTTTGAGTTACTTCAAAGGTGGCAACCCTTTGCAAAAATATGAGCAAAGAAATAAAAGCTTCTTAAACTCTTCTCCCTTGGCACCTATGTACATATATATGCATTAAAAATGGTTTCAAATAACTTATTAATCGAATAAATTTTTGCCTTTTGAGCCGGTAGCCAACCTCTTCAAAAATAGTTTCGAAATAAAGTTTTGCTCAACGTCCGCCATTTCATATCATATCACGATTACGGTTGCAGTAATCTTAGTCCTTAAATTTTTAAGATTGCAATTATTATAATCGTAATGGTAACATTCGTGATTACAATTAAAATAATCTTAAAGCAATCGTAATTAAAATGTAATGAAAATATTAACGCAGTGATAATAGTTTTGTTTTTATCACCTTAATTTGTATGGAAAGAATTAATGGATAGGCGTAATGTTAAATAAGCAATTCCATTTACAATATTACAATATTGTGCACTTGACCATTATTTGATACCCAGATCTTGTAATCTTTAGAAAGTGTATGCATTCCCAGCTAAGCTCGGTCAATTCGATACTTTATTTTTAATTTAGGTAATCATATGCCAGTTAAAACACTCATATTTTTTCAAATTATCTACCTATTAAGCCGTAATTTTTTGTCAAAAAGTTTGCAAAAAAGACTATAGTGGAACATCAAGTTTATATTCCCTTGTTAATAATTCTATGGTCTAGTTATCTACAACATTTTTTTAAGTTTTTTAGTATATACGAAGTAAGGTGTCAAGTATGGATCAAGTGTGTACCTATTTACGGCATTCGAGATGAAAACTACTTTCGGTATTCTATCCCTCTTCCTAATGTACGCTTTCAAACAAAGTAATTCATTTTTTTCTTTTTTTTTTGAGCATCGATCCCACCTAATATTCAATGTTATATGTTAAAGCGCATGGCATCTGTGTAAGCACATTCTCTCTAGCTTTCTATTTGGCTAATAGTTAGAAACATATGTGGCACTCAATCAATTGCACATATTTCACAGCATTACACGCGCACTCAACATTCATACACAATATATATGTATATATGTAAGTACATAGCCACATATGCATTTTCGATTTAGAATGCCAAGCATAAAATGCAGTTTAGAGAAATAGTTAATAAAAAAAGCGCGCCATCGCCCGTGAATGAATGTACGCTTGATTGAAATTTGCTGCTGGTCTCGTCAATGCTGTGCATTCTAGTGAGACGATTTGTTTTTACTCTTTCTGAATTGCATTTAATTGAATTTCGGAGTTTCAATTGACTTTATTTGCCTTAGCTGTTTTGAATTTAAGCGCCGGGAAGTGCGTGAATGCATGCCGGGCTACATAGCTGCACATGTACATATGTATGTATGTAAGCTAGCAATTAGTAAGCCAATTGTTTCCCACCCGGGCGTATGAGTAATATTTATTGCATTTGCATTGTACTGCTTTAATAAGCTGCCTGCAAGAATTTTGTTACATTTCTAATGCAAATAAATGTTTAGCGATAAATATAAGAGCAGAGTTTAGAGAGTGCAGCTTTCAATAACATTATATTTATATATTTCTTAGAAGCTTAAGTAGCTGCATTCGTAATGAGGTGAAGGTTATGACAACTGGCAAAGATTAACTGAGAAACCCGCATTTTGCTTATAGTTTTAAGTATTTTTTTTTTTTAATTTTTTTATATCAAAAATTAGCGGTAAACTGTCATTAATGATTCATAATTAGCAGCTGCGTAGTTAAGTGGCATTATAGCTTGAATTCTTGTCAATTAGTACATTCCATGGTGTAAAATTAATTCATAAAAAATTTATAAATGAAATTTGTCTTTCATTTATTTTGAGTTAGAGGTAATTTTATGTTAAGAGTTAATAATGCATGATATTTAGCAAGAAATAGGTTAGTAATATTTTTTCACTGCTTATGATTGATTGGTACATACATACATATGTATATACTTATATACCTAAGCACCTACGGATGTCTCTGCTAAATCAAGCTATACTAAGCTTCGAAAATCGGGTATATTTTTTATTGAATTTATTTTTTAATCTGCAAACTTTAAGAAAACAAAAATAGTCTTCATTTACAGAGCACTTACAGTCAGCGTGCATAATATGAATACCTAGACATATTGACGATTTTATTTATTTATATTTTTCATACCAAATCGATATATGTATCAATATGCTAACATAAAATTTGTCTCCGTTTGTTTGGCGATTCTACCGAACCGATTTCAAAACCAAAAATGAAAGGTGAAGACAAAAATGAAAACAATGAAAAATACATACGAATTAGAGTAACTGAAAGGGTAAGAAAATTTATTGAATTTTTGAAGTGAAATTTCTTTAGCGGCGATTGGTTGGTTGGGAGTAAATTGGTTAATTCACCGGAAATGATGCACACGGAAATGGTTGGGATGGATACGGTTGCAACGGAAAAAAGTGCTTATTGTATTAATTNGAGCAGAATAAAGGCAAAAGTAAAAATACAATCAAAAACAAGGATGCGTAAAGGTGAAGACAAAAATGAAGATCAAGGTTAATTTAAACGTTTTAAGGTAAAGGTGAAGGGGAATATGCAAAAATGAAGAAAAATATGAGGATGATATTGTTATCGATATAATAATCGATATTAAAAATGTTGAATGGCTAAATATTGGCTGGCGACGAACTTTGTTGAAAGGGACTAGTTGAAAGGCCGTTCAGTCAAATGTTGAATGCAAAGTTTTTATAGAGAAATAGCATTTCAATCAATAACGTATGTACTTGTGTTGAAGAGTTGTTTTCTTAATAACAAGAATAATAGCAGCGAGTTAAAGGCATCAAAATGGGTATTTTTAGTGCAAAAAAATTTTTATTTTTATTAAATATATCTTTTGGCTTAACTTCCGCAATTGCGTTTCATAGCCTTTTTTGTGACGGCAAAAAGGGCGTAAGTGACAAAATTATCTCGTTTCATTAAAGATGGGCAAATAAAACCGCTAGTATTATATGCCTAACATCAAACGTAACTTGTTCATTGACCTACACGTTAGTATATACAGTAATTGCCGTGCTAATAAAAAACGCCTACTGAAAAATTTACTTTTTGTCGCTTACGTCCTTTTGGCGGTTAGGGCTCGTTATATTAACTACCCTAACGTTTTATTTACAATTTCTAGATATGTCACGTAAAAATATGCATATGTATTTGCATATATAGATGAGATGACTAACTGTTCCTCACTAACTAATATTTTAAGCATATACCAATTCAGACTGTAAATACGATTTTCGATTATATTGGTCTGATAGCCTCTTGGAAAGTTAAAAACTAAATTGCCAACATCTACATAAACTCCGCTTTCTTTTCATCAGCATCGGCAGTGGTAAAGAAAGTACCTCGAAGTTTTACAATAAGATATAACATTTCCCTCCCTAACGGCGGTTTGAAATAGATTTTTGTCAAGATTGGCCTACCAAGTTACACTAAATTTCATGTTATATGGGAGATACCACATTCCCCTTTGCAATACCATAAGTACTTTATTGATAGCACATCTAGCTGTGTCGAATTTCAGGACGTCAGCATAAGCGGTTTCAGAGGTAAGCGATATGAGAATTTAAGTTTGTATGGAAGCTGTCACGACCCCTTTTTCAATACCTACACGTTTTCACCATAAATATGGTATTTACAATTTATGCATCGCTGCCAAGATTCTGTTCTCTATCGTAATTGGTCTTAGACGCATATCGGTTTCCACATTTTAGTCTGCATGTCAGATGCGAAGCCCTCTAAGTAACGGGGTTAAAATTTCGTCGTGATCGAACAAACGGTGCCCTCACAAAAGAGGGTTACCTTTCGAATCGTGACGGACACATTTACCTACAAAATTTATTAATAGATCAACGACTTCAACATAGTAAATATGCTGACTGTAGCTTCATTCTAGATGTGGGTAGGCTCCAACCTAACCATATACCAAAGAGAGAACACACGAAGAAGATTTTTTTTTTTATATTTAAAATAAGCAAATCAGTTTAATTCCCCTGAGGGCAAGTACATAAATTTATACTTATGCATTATTAAGTGCAGTAAGTAAGCAGGTTCAAAACCTACCACAGTCACTTGCGAGTATTTCACATTTATTTCATTCAGCCTACTAATGCATTCATAAGGCTATCTGGACACGCGACTGTGTCGACTACTGGTGCTGTTGTACCTTAGATATGCTCCATTTCGCGCACCCATGGCTGGCTGGTTGGCTGACTAAGTGATGGCACAATTTATGCGTTAAGACGTTGGTTGGCCTAGTCACACAGCTGATGCGCAACAAGATAGGTCAGGCACGTCAAAGGGATTTGTGACTATGAGCTATGATAATAACGTTTGTAAATAAGAATAGCGGTATTTATGCAGTATGTATCGCCATGTGCACGTGAAAGTCAGCAGGCGATGTTGGCGGAAAATAAATGGAAAATACGCATACATATTTATATATACCTACATACATATGTATGCATATTTCTTTGGGTATTGTTACTAGCTGTGGCGTAGCAAAGCTATTTGACTTACAAAGTTGTCGAGGTGTTAAGTGCGCTTTAGTTATGATTGGTAGGTATTTGTTTTATCGATTCTAGGCTCACTGTGAGCTTCTTGTGAATATGATAAAACACAGAGCATTTACGTGTTGGTTACAAAACTCATAAGAATTTTATGGCATAACAGAATTGTGTTTATTTGCGGACATTTACACGTTGGAAATGAATAAATAAGATGGAAATAAATAATTGACTACATTAGGGCGGGCCCATTTTTTTGACTGTGCGCATATCCGAAAAATGTGTGAAAATTTTCACTGTTGCGCCCTCTGGTGGAAGTTTTAAGGAAAAGTTGAGTGCAGAAATTGATTCCTCTTACCAAAAAATCCTGTATAGCATGTTTTTATATAAAATTTAAGCACTTCTTTACGACACTACAGCAAAATGCTAAGAAACATATTTTCGAAATTTGGCAAACTCCAAATTGATTATAGACCCATGATTTATTCGGAAAGTTTGCTTAGAAGTACACGACGTATCCTTCTGTGCTATACGCGCATAGTCGAAAAAATTTTCCATACAAATCCACCCGCCCTAATATACATACATACATAGGTAAGTATGCGTGTACTTTCATACCCCTTGCAAAAATCGCGACTACTACATGAACGCATGTAAAGAGTATTCCCTAAGGGTCAAGGAGTACTGAAAAATTAAANATCCTTCTGTGCTATACGCGCATAGTCGAAAAAATTTTCCATACAAATCCACCCGCCCTAATATACATACATACATAGGTAAGTATGCGTGTACTTTCATAACCCTTGCAAAAATCGCGACTACTACATGAACGCATGTAAAGAGTATTCCCTAAGGGTCAAGGAGTACTAAAAAATTAACCGCAGTGCATAAAAAAATGTCGTTCAATTAACACTGCGATGTCCTAGGGTAGGACCAGCTCTGCATTGCATCAGAGTAGCACAGAACTACTACTCCAAAGGGAATAATCCTTCTTCCAAGCTAGTTACTACATTACACAGGAGCAGTTTGTTAGTACTCCAATATTACAAAAATGGTCCACATGGTTCAACGATTTTTGCAGGGGCATAGTGCGTGACTATATATGCAAGAGCTATAAATAGCAGTGAAACAAAGGCGTCATTGGCAAAAAAAAAAAACCGAAAAAAACGCGTGTGAAAAAAAAACCAAATTAAATGAAATATGTTTGTACCAACAAAAACCCTTGCCATGATACATACATACATATGTATGNGAGCAGTTTGTTAGTACTCCAATATTACAAAAATGGTCCACATGGTTCAATGATTTTTGCAGGGGCATAGTGCGTGACTATATATGCAAGGGCTATAAATAGCAGTGAAACAAAGGCGTCATTGGCAAAAAAAAACCGAAAAAAACGCGTGTGAAAAAAAAACCAAATTAAATGAAATATGTTTCTACCAACAAAAACCCTTGCCATGATACATACATATGTATACATGTACAAATGTGTATGCAAGACAATGAGGCGCGTGTCGTATTAACGAGCTCTGTGTAAGGCTTTCTGCTCATTGGTCGTACAGTCACAGTTGCTTCATCACCACACAATCATGATGCTACGATTACATGACGATAACACTTTCGCACGCTCGGTCGTGATATTTTATTGGGCGCAAAGAAAAAGTAAAGAACATATAAGAGATTAAAGTCAAATATTAATATCAAATATTTTAAGGTATTGATATTTTATGGTCTACATAACCAATTAAAAGATAATGATGTGAAAATAAAGATAATCTGCCTTATCCTGAGTTTCGCCTGAAAAAAATTCACCCGAAAATTTGTCATCCGCCCATAGTAAAACTATGGAAACCAAGAGTGAAAAGTGATCCGGTTCGGCGAAAATGAAACTCAAGATAAAGCTGAATTAATTTATCTTTAAGTTGATGTAAAAAATGTATATGCTTTTTATATTTTTAAGCAAAAGATAATAAAAAAAAAAACAAAAAAAAAACGAAATTTTTAAATAAAATAAATTTTTTTGGAAAGAGGTGGAAGAAAGTGCGAAAGGCCTAAGCAAAAGAAATTAGAAATCAACTGTAATTTAATTGGCTTTTTAAAATTCTGAGTAAAAAGTTGATGGATTTTTTTTTATTTCTTGAATTTTTGTGAGTTTTGCCTAAAGTTTTAAACTTCGACTTATACGGCGTATGTTATACAATAAGATATATTTTTATAAGAGGTTATTGAAAAAATTTAACTTTTAAACATTGTATGTACATTCGCTAGTAAATTCAAGCAGTCTACTTAAAAATTGTAGTTTTTTTTAATGGAATTATGCCAGTGGGGGATTTCACCGAAAATCGGGGAATTTGGCAACCCTGCTANATAAGAGGTTATTGAAAAAATTTAACTTTTAAACATTGTATGTACATTCGCTAGTAAATTCAAGCAGTCTACTTAAAAATTGTAGTTTTTTTAATGGAATTATGCCAGTGGGGGATTTCAACTAAAATCGGGGAATTTGGCAACCCTGCTTGTGGGATATTATAAATATTACATATATAAAAATTGAAATTTAACCTCTTATCTCTTCTTTGATATATTTATGGTTGAAATCAGCACTATAGATCTGCAGTTTTTGTCTTTTTTTTATAGCTAAACGGAGTTTTTAATTTTTACAATGTCGTCATATTTGATGGTTAAAACTCTCACTTTTATTTAATTTTATTGGAATTATCAACTTTTCAATAATTTTCACAGAATTAATTGAATAAATTAGTATTTTTATTTAATTTTATTGCAAATATTAACTCTTTCACAAATTTTTCCCCATAAATGTAAAAAAAACAATGCGTGCACAACCATGATTGGACGACAAGTGTGTGGATAGCCTAAGTAAGCATAACTTGCTGGTAATGAAAAGTTTACAAAATAACTGTTGGAAAATGCGCATCTCAATTTCGTATATTTTACGCGCTTTATGTACGTATGTATGTATGTAAATGTGTAAAGTAAATAAACAACATTTATGGATGTATGTACATATGTATTACATTGCATGCGCAATTAATGAGCCTTGCGAAAATGCATTGAATCTCCGTAAAGTTTAATACCGATTGCCTTCCGGTTCAAGTTCAAGTAAATTTTGCTCTACTTTTTCTCAACAACTCTAAATAAATAAATACACGCTCCCATATGTACTTATTTAAGTACCTTCATCGTAACACACAAACATACATACATACGTACATACATATGTACATATAGTATGTGTGTATGTATAGAATTTAAGTAAAGACAGCTAATTAATTTCACTGCTTCAGTAAGTACATACATACATATGTACTTCAGAGCTACATAACTAGTCGAGTATTTGAATGCAAGTGACTCACTGCAACTTTATTGTTTGTCCATTTAGGTTTACAAAAATAATCACACATACATACATACATACGTAATATCTTAGTATATATTTGTATACTCATAAACTGATACATAGTTACTACTTTTGTGCTCATAAATGCCTTAAAGACTTCAGTAAATTGTTTCTTCTCGCGTCGCACCTAAGTTGGATGGTAGCTGATTGCGGCAATGGCTGATTACATTTTACCTTCATGCGATGCCAGACATATGTACATACATACATACATTAAGGTGGTCCACAAAAAAATCAAATGAACGGTTTCTTTCAGTGTCACCCCCTCAATCGGTCACTGATATCACATAACAAGTTTGGTCCCGGTTGGGGACGGTTCGGGCGTGTCGCACAGGGAGCAAAGGCCAGATGCGTCTATAAAGACTTAAAAAATTAAATTTTCTTATTTCATTTAATACCAAAAATCGATACTACTAAAGTCAGGATATCATACATAAATTTTGGTCCCGATTGGAACCCGTTAAGACGTCTTCATAGCGTAATATGAATTTTGACCCCTGTGCGATACGCTTTAACTGGCTCCAATGGGGACCAAAATTTATATGGGATATCTTCAACTATAGTAGCATCGAAGTAGGGGTTGAGTCTCAAGAGATACGATGTAAAGATGTGCTTCCTACATTTAAGGACCACCCTAATATACAACATATAAGTTGACTCCATATTATGAATACCCCGCTAGGAAATCATTAACCATTACCAGAAATTTTCGGCGTAGAACTAGAACGCCTTCGATAATTTTGAACCATTTGCAATTAGCATTTTTTGATAAAAACGACAGCCCTTTCTCGGATAAAACCCGAATGATTTCAGTGCTTAGAACCCCGGGTGTCGTGGGCATTAGTCGGGCTATAAACCACATTCATCGTTTGGCTAATATTACTTACGAATGAAGTATTCTTCGCTCAACCACCATCCGTCGCAGATAAAGAACTTTAGCTGCCTCTAAAGATTTGTGTAACTCTGATCTTTCGATCTTCGATCTTTATACTTTAGCAGATTAAACTGCTATTTTTCCGCGACCCGACCCCGATGTACTCAATATATGACCGGATTGTGGAAGCATCCCACAGCATCCGTGTTTTCTTTGGACCGTCTAAAGAGGAATAGAAATATCAGCAAGATTTTCAGGCGTAGTGGCTTTCGGCACTCAATACCTGAAAAGATTGTAGTGGAATTGTACTCAAAAAAAAAAGAAGAAAAACGACAATGTACGACTTTCTCGCGCATGACGGCAACAGCTCCGCTTAAAGTAGAACTCCGCAAAAGGCTTTTCGCTGTGCTGAAAGCCATAACGCCTAAAAGGCTAGAGTTCTTTAAATCTATTTTATCTTTTATGAATTACGTCATTTTGATGGCTAAGGTTCAAGTCCACCTGTAGGGGTTTTTCTGTCTTGGTTAGTCAATTTATTTCCTGCAGGCTATTTGCATACTTGTTTTGTTTGTAAGTATTAGTACAAAATTGCATAACCTACTCTCGCTCGTTGCAATTATCAAGTTTGCATTGGCTGAAAGTGCTCTTTTGTAATTGGAAATATTAAAGTTTTAGCAAAAGGACTATTTTAAAGTTGTTGTGTATTAGGGAAAGATACATTTCAAAAAACGTTCTTACGTATCTATATTTGTACTTTGATCGTTTTTTTGGCAAAGCAATGGATTTACATACATACATACTATGTATATTTTTAGTAGTTTAAAAACTGGACTTAATATAGCGATAGTTTATAAATTGGTTATAAATTTCTAATTATTTCGAAATTGGACATACATTAATTAGGTCTTGAAAACTGGACAAGAGTGTTTGGTCATTAAAAAACTGGACGCATATTTTATTTGTGGTAGTTTAAAGACTGGACATAAATTTTTCGTAAACTCAAATCTGGACATAAATTTTAATTTTAAAACTGAACTTAATTTAAGGGGAGTTTAAAACGTGGACGTACGTCTTAAATATGTGTTTTAAGAACTGGAAAGAACATGTTTGGTAACTTTAAAATTGGACATACATTTTTGGTAATTTAAAAGCTGGGCATAAATTAT
>NW_016171948.1:0-13711 GCF_001687245.7 Rhagoletis zephyria | reverse complement strand
ATTTTCCAGACCCATGGAAAATAAAACTAAAATAAACCTTCGCCATCCATCATCATTTTATTCATCCTTAAGGGCCTTATGCACTGAAACACCATATTTTAATAATGAAAAAATTTATTAGCTACAACTTTATTCGAAGGACCCCCGCTGAAGTATAGAGAGAAGTTTGATGAGTATGTTGATATTACACCCCTATTCAACTGGTACTAAATCAGACATAAAGCACTTCTCAAATAAGAAATTGCACTCAAAATGCTCAAACTGCTTGCTATTTGCCATTCCGATGTTTCATAAATGGCAACCCGTGACTACCATTGGGCCACCGTCTCACAGTGTGGAAAATTAACTTTTTTGACGAAATCAAATATCTCAGGGACGAGTATAGACATCGATATAAATGTAACGGTATAGCTTAAGCTTTTGAGATGGAGAATTCAAGAAAAAATAGTATCGTTGCATGAAAAAATTACCTTGATGTAATTTAAATTCTATGGATGCAACGGAAACAACGGACACCGCAACCACCGTTGCCCCAAGTGACTAAAGCGCGTTACTGGTATTCACTCTTTGCTTAACATTGCGTTTCCACAGCAGCTTACTATTCAAGACTACTCTAAATACTTTGTGTGGTCTTTAATTGACAGCGCGACACTATCTAAATAGCCACGGGGATGTGTACACTGGGACCTTATATGTTCTTGTGAAGAGTATCCGGTCTGTTTTGTCTGCGTAAACCACTAGCCCTAATATAAGCTAAACGTTTTTTGTAAACTAATTCTTGACCTTGAGGGCATCGACTGTGGAAGAACTGAAGTATTACACTTCTAGCCATAAAAATACTTTACGCAATTTTCATCGAAGTTCATTTGAGGCTTGAAACAGAATGGCAGTTAAATGTGCCTTGAAGTCTCAAATTAATAGCTCTTAAATATCAAGACGATGAATGGAATAGGATATTCCAGATCTCTATATATTATTGCGAGAAAGATTTGGGGAAAAAGGCAACTGTAGCGACACTGCGAGACACTTATAATATTTAATTAAAAATTTTATTTAGAATATCATTATTCGAACAAAATTGTTTAAATTCCAGGTAAGTATTTTGTTGCATAGAAGTAAATACTACATGCATATTGTCGTTCAAAGTACAAAACCGCGTATTGTAGTTCTGTAAAACCTCGTAACTGACTTTTGTGCCAAAAAGGATATTTGCTCACCGGAAGCTCCTGGTATCAAGCCCAAGCGGTTTTGTACTTTAAACAACGATATGTGTATTATTATTTACTAACGAGAAGAGAAATATCATACGTTAAGAAGATAGGCTATAAACCTGTGTACTCAAAAAAATTCTAACACTTTTGAGAAAAAAGGGGGTGAAAATTTATTGCATGTTATTTTAGTTTTTTATACATTTTTAATTTAAATTTTTTTTAATTTTTAATGTTTTTTCTTGGTTTTATATGGGTTTTGTTAGAGAATAAATTTAATTTTAATTAAAAACCCTTGAAAGAAAATAAATAAATATAAGTGGCAAACCATATTACTTTGAAATGGGGGTCCTGTTCATATGCCCGATGATGTACATGAACATGTGTGGCTGTTCAGAAAAGTAATTCTTGATTCTAACTACTTTTGAAAATGTGATAAATATTGTTCCAATTTGCAGTATATATTAAACGAAAATATCGTTGGGTGAAGGGTTGAGATAGTATTTACATGCATGTTTGTACATACATACATATATTTCATAGCATAGTATTATTATTCATATCGAAAACAACACAGAAATCCTATCGTTCCTCATTACATTACCTCTTAAATGCTTTCATTCAGCTAGAAATTGTTTTCTTCATCTCCCTCTATTCATCATCTTCCTCATTTCCTAATCGCACAACCTATACTCTTCATAATATCTCAACTAATACTCAAAAAAAGAGAAATGCTTAACATCTAATCAGCTTTCTTCTTTCAAAAAAAAAAAAAAAAAATCTTTCTGTATAAAACATATCCTTTTTCTGTGTTTGTTTTTAGGATTGGCTTGCGGGACATGCGTTTTTGAATCTGAATTTGGTTTCATACTCAATTGTAACTTCAAAAAGTCTGGACTATTTCGTGTAAGGAATTTGGGCGGCCTAAAAGCACATTTTGGTTTAGGTAAATGTTACAACATACATACATACATGTGTACAAAATTTTTTTGCAATCTTAATATTATCAATTGATTAGTATTTATAATAGTAGTAAGGGCATTCACATATTCAAAGGTATTCAAAATTATAAAAGTAGAAAATTATGTAAGCACTAACTATTATTTTAATTTTATTTCACTAATTGTAAGTATGCACTAAGTTTTGCGATTTGAATGCACTATTTTTGTAAATGCCTTTTCTTTAAAAAAATAATGAATTAAAAACCTTTTTACGTAACTTCTGAACGGCAGGTGATTTTAAGGGAGGATTTTTCATTGCAGAAATACATTCGGAGGTTTGCCAATGTTATTAGGGACATTTCGACCTGAAAGACTTTTATCGAGAGTCCCAAGATGCCTTCTGCTTTATTAATAAATACTAAATGGATCTTGTTAGGCGAATTCCTAATTTTTAGGGGCTCAACTATATATAAATGATTTAAAATGCTGTGAATATTCTGCGAAATTTCATCGGTTGTCACGGTATACGCCTTTGAACATAGAAAAATGTTCTTTCAACATCGACGTTTGTTATTGGAGCATACTTAAATGACAAAGTTTCTGCTACACTATATTCAGTCTTGAATCCAGCTGGTTTGGCTGCTGACAATTGATTACAATGTTTTGTAATTCCAAAAAGCCTTTATTTTTTTCTTGCTGTATATTTCGCTTTCTCAATTGATTTTTGTGCTTCTGTAACCACATTTATTTTATCATGTAATAAATGCGCTGTTGACTCTAAAGTTTTGATAGAGTTTATTAAGAATCCAAAATGACTGGCAATGAAAATTAAGTCTTGACGGATGCTGTCATTATTCAAAAGGGGTTTCGCAATTGATATATTCTTCAAATCATTTACGTTCAACAAATTCAAAACACTTTTAATTGTTTCAAAATTCTTAGCGTAATAGTTTACTGCTTCAAGCCAGGTGCGCAGCGTGTAGTAATAGGCTCCGGAGGTAGTGCTAGCTCTGGTGCATGTTCTTTAAAAATATAAATTCGAGGCGGAGCTTTTAGAAAAACCTTTTTCACGGCGGCAACTAGTTCATCAACTTTTGGATTACAATCACGAATGCAGACTCTATGAAGACTGTGTGCACGACAGGTTACATGCAATAGCTTTGGTTAAAATGTCTTCAAAGCATGCCCAGCTTTTATCATGTAAGATGCAGCATCAGACAAAAACAGTAGAATCAAATTCCTATCAAGATCTGAACCCAATATTCTAACAGCGTCGTCGAAAAGTCGTGCTATAGTTGTATGATTGACTTTTTCTAAAGAATCAACATGTAATAAAAATCGTTTCTTTGCAAAGTTGTAGTCACTGTCTAATATGCCCAATATTACAAGCGCAATATGTCTGCCAGTGCTATCGGTTGTTTCATCGATAGAAATCCACAAGTATTTACTTCTTATCGTTTTTTTTATGTCTTCTATGGTATCCTGCAGAGGCTTCCAACGGTGGAGCGTACTGAGGTTTCGGATGGTATTTTGTTCTCGATATATTTTTCAAAAAATCTTCTCAAGTATTCGTTTCTCAGTTTGTAGAGCGGAATGTCTGAGGCAACGAATGCTTTGCACAAATCCCTTACAAATTGTGTCTGCTTTGAAAATGCTGCATTTTCTCCTAATAACTGCTGAGTAGTTGTCGAAGTTTTCTTTTCTGCCTCGAAGTGCCCGATTCCTGCCACATGTGATTTTAAAAAGAAAATTTTATCTTAGTTAACTTCCTTATTGCAAACTTTGCAAAGTAAAACATTTCCATCCGTTTTAAAGACGGGATATTGTTTAATATATTGCGCCAATCTGGCCGTTTTCGTACTTTTAACTTTTGGCATGGCACTAGGAATGAAATAATTCAATTTATTTAGTTTTTATAATGTATGCATGTTAGTTTTCAATTAAAATTTACCAGATTCACATTTTTATCGCACGTTTGATCATTAAGTTTTTCAAATGAATATGTCAAAGGAACAGCTGATTTCTCTGCAGTGATAAATAGAGTGGCCATAAAAAAAACTACATGTGGTGAAATTGATTGCATTTGTGGTGCAAACTTCAACAAGTTGCTTTTATTGTAAAAATTGCAAAAAATTGCCTATATTGGAAGAAATTGCAAAAAATTGCATTTATTATAAAAATTGCAAAAAATTGCACTAACAAATATAGCTCATTTTTAAGAATATTTTCTAGAAATAACAGCTATCTTATTAGTTTTTTGAAAGCACTTCAAACTGTATAGTTGCAAATGCAAATTTTTGGTTGCCCTAGTTATGACTCATGAGTACTATATTTCCTCTCGAAAGGATAGCCAGAGAGACTGTCTCATGCTCATGCAAATACAAATATTAATTAGTTAGTATGTAATTTGGATGTAACAGAAAAAGAGATACTGCAACTTAGAAGATAGATATTTTGTATCTTTAAGATAAGTCCTAAACCCCAATTTCTAAGACACTATCCGTATCTATATTAGGATGCATCACCCTCTATGCAAAAAAAAAATAATAGTAAAATAAAGTATTAAAAATCTGTACTGTTAAATTTATTATTATTATCTTAGGACTTCTGCCAAAATATTAAGATTTAAGTGAGCTGAACTAATTTGAAAATATTTTCAAAAGTCGGGTTTTTTAGAAGTAAAATACTTTTTAAATTTTTTTTCTAAAAAATGTCCTCATATGATAAAAGAGTTTTACCCCTCTATTCTAACAGAGTCACAAAACTTAGCTCATCACTGCTGTGATTTCTACCGCGCCTCAAAGCTTGCCTCTACAATTCAATTTTTTAAATTTTTGTGTATTTTTCTAGCACTCAAAATCGAATTTTTTGTGACACATTTCTCGGCGCACTTGAAATCACAGCAGTGATGAGCTATGTTTTGTGACTCTGTTAGAATAGAGGGGTAAAACTCTTTTATCATATGAGGACATTTTTTAGAAAAAAAATTTAAAAAGTATTTTACTTCTAAAAAACCCGACTTTTGAAAATATTTTCAAATTAGTTTTAAAATTTTTTAACGTAATCAAAATGATGTTATTTTTTGAAGAATTTTTAAATCGACCTAGCTCTCGCAAATCTTAATGTTTTTCCGAATTATTTTGCCAAAAGTTAAAAAAAAAATTATATTATATAAAGAAAAACCCCGACCTTTTCAGGTGATGCACCCTAATGTGTATGCATCTATTTATGGCATAAAAGTTAAAAAAAAAATCATTTTGAAATTATCAACAAGTATTCATGAGGGTAGGTGTTTCAATTCAAAATATTTATTTCCTTTCTATCGGATGGCTAGTCAAAAGCATGGTGTGTCTAAGGCCCCCTACCGCTCTTCAATACTTACTGCTTTCTGAGTTTAACCACTCGGTAACTGCTAGTCTCGGAGGAGACCAGCTACATATGTCCGATGGTTGTGGCCGCACAAGGATAAGGATGTGGAAGAGTCATCGCCTCGCCAGTTCATGGGTCAACTCGTTTGCTTCGCTCCCACAATGATCTGATAATACCCAGCGAGTGTGAAAACACTCCTTGACGAGCCTATGGTGACAAACCTTTCAGATAGGGGCTTAATGACCGCTGACTATGTGAAAAGTTAACAACTAACGTTTTTCCAACGCCTTGCAAGGTTACATTTGTCACAGTTTGAGATGTTGCTCGGCCTGAAACTGTGGGCCTTTTGTCCGTTGCAATAGAAATTTAGTGCCAGTTCCATATAAATCCACACCTGCTCTGTTTTCCGTCCTTTACCTGTCTCTGTACTAATAAAAATAAAAACTGGTGTTAAGTTGAGGTGATTAATTTTCAGCGAAAAAGAAATACCTCAACAAAAATGTACTCACCAGGTGACGCTGTTGGTTGCTGCCACCATACCCATAATCATTTTCCATTTAAATTGCTGGTGGAACCGGCCGTAAACGACAAATTAAAGCGAGTTTAATAAAATCGTTTGTACTTGCATTGATAATAACGCAAAAAATACCTTTAGGGCGCCGCTAGGCATGCCGGGTACCTGCTAGTTATTTTTAATTCATATTTTTCTGATTACTCATTTCCACAGTCAATTTATATCTATTAATATTTCTTACGAAACCTGTTGCAGTAAATAGAATGCAAACTTGCCAAAAAAAAATTTAAAACACCAAAATCACATTAAGATCTGCGCAGAGATCATAGTTAATTGATTATGTATTTATGCCAATGTCAATGGCAATGTTTTGAAAAAAAAACTGCTAAACAAAAACAAAAACTTTGCCTTTGCCTTTGCTTTTCAGTACCAAGAGTAAGCGAAAGGTGAAAAATCCTAAATCCATTAGGCAATTATAAATTGCGTGCGCGCATGCGTGGTGCGGTTTGCTAAATTAGCAATAGCACCAACAGCCGATTTAAGTGGTCATTGATTGTTGTTAATTGACGTAATGTGGCTGCCTTGCATGCTACTATTTCCGACTATAAATTGCATTTAAAACAAAATAATGTACGTACTATTCGTGGTTAAAACAAGGATGATTACAAAAATAAATGTCAATTCGAGAAAATTGCTATTTGCGAATCTTTTTTCTTTTGAAAAAGTTGATTTAACCACTTTTTGCGATAGTTTGCTGGTTAGTGGTTAAGTAGTGCACTTTTTTTTCGTAATTTCACAACATTTCTTAATTTTGGTTTCCGTTTTTTATATTTTTTCTTTTGATATAGGGTTCAGTTTGGGCGACGAACTGGGCTTCGCCGAGTCGTTGGGTAACGTAGAGGGTGAACCGGAACGGCGACGGGCTATTAACTATAAAAATGGACCACCACCATCACCTAATGCTCTCAGTCTAGTGGCTCCCACACAACAGGCGGTAAGTTTTAAATATTCCTCTTTAAATATAACTTTGACCACCTTAGTAACTATAGTTCGTTTGAAAATCTTTTTGATCAAACAGACGGTCATTTAAAACACTAAGGGCCAAATTCACAATGCGTAGTTAACTCAGAATCGGCAGTTAACTAGAGATTTTCAGTACAAAAATCTACGCACTGTGGAATTGGCCCTAATACCATGTCCCCACCGGAGCTAACCACGTAGTTATGGCTACTGAGTTGGTTATCCCGATACCCACTTGATTTAGCGTAGTTTCGCCATATAAAAATGACAGCACTTAACCATTTCACTGAGATGGTTAAAAGCTAACCAACTCGAAAAACCGTCGAGAGTCTGATACAACCCTGTGTTTTCGCGCCATTTGTGGGTCATTAGCGTTAAAATGTAAAGAATTCGTTCCCTACTAGTGTTTGGACTCAGCTAAAATCTGATTAGATTTACTCCAGTTTTTTAAAAAAATTTGAAATCAAGTCCTCTACTCCGCTTGACTTCAAATCTATTCCGTTTTTTCATTCATGTTATGCCCCTCTTGGGGCCGTTTTTTGAGTGTTCACCACCGGTTTCAGTAAAAAAATTTAAAGTTAGCCAAATCTCACTGTTAAAAAGTAACTTTTTCATAGCAATGCGCCAATAAAGTAACTTCGTTATTTTTTGATGTATGGCTGTACAAATTGGCGGATGCAGAACTTTACTTAAGTTGTTAAAAAATATATGTAAAATGAAATTTATATAAAGTAGAAAAGGTTTGCTTTTTTAAAAATTAAGTGTTAGATACGTTCTACTATATAGAAAATGCTAAAAATTATCTAAATTGTAACATATCCTTACATTGCCTCGCGTACTTATTTTGCATGAATAGAAAATATTTTAGTCAAACAATTAATGTCAGAAACAAAAATTCAATCTAGTACGGAAATTTTGTTTTTGCTCCGATTTTTGCAGGAATTTAGTCCTGAATCGATTTTTGGAAGTCCGAACACTGTTCTTCACATTTGTACTGTTTTATAAACCTTAAACCGCAGTGTGGACAGCAATAGTTAGTGAGGTGGTTAAGTTCGATTTGAGATGGTTAACTTTTTGGTGGGGACATGGTATAAGTGGGGACATGGTATAAGTGGGGAAAGAATTTAGTGTAAAAAACCCATACCCCAGGATCTTTTTTTTAACGTGGCATAGGTTTTGTTATGGGCCCATATGTGGGTAATGTCGGGCTTCTGAATATACAGCTAGAGTAATTTTAGTATATTCAATTCCTACACGCCATGTGAAATAACCAAACATCTGGAGGTTACGCCTGAAGGGGAGCTTTAGTAGGGTCGATCTATTTGGTTTAAGAATTTACGGAAGTCTGTGGCGTCTGTCCAGCAGAAGTTCTGGCGTTTGTCTTCCATCCATCAAGGATGTTATGTAAAGGTGTCTTAAAACAAAATGGCTTTATTATCTAGCTGAACCAAGGCGAATTCGTATATGGTGGTGTTACCGGCGATGTTCGATTTTCGCTACGGTTGTGCAGATGCTCAAAATGATTTGTTTAATGTAAATTTGTTTTGTTCTAATTGCCATTATGCGTATAATTTGTTAGTGTTAGTTTTCTGGTTTTGTGCTGCCGCTATTACCTTATATGAATTCGCCTTGGGTTCAACGTTTGGATAGGAGCCCACCATGTAAAACAAATAAAACACTGTGCTTTGAGGGTGTGCCCCTGGAATGTCCAGACCCTTAACGCCGGTTGATGTCCTCAAGAAGACTAAGGCTGACATCAATGCTTTCCAAGAAATGCGATGAACAGGGAACGGTTACCCTCGTAACTACAGATGGCTTCTAAAAGTGTCAACTTTCGGTGTTGGGCTCAAGGCAGAAGAGAGAATGTGTCGCTAAGCACTGTTATCTTACCCGGTGAAAGGAAATCTGGGCACATCAAAGTGATAATAATCATCATATTTTGGAAATTTGATTTTATGAGAAGTTTCAAGGCAAAAATATACTCGGAGGTGTGCCATTGCCTTCCGAGGGACGAAAGTTTTTCTAATTTAGAAGTGGATCTAACCCAGGTCCTAATTAATGATTGTGCTGGAACGGTAACTGCAAGAGTATACTTAAGATTGTTACGGAAAATCATACGTGCTTAAAAAAAGGATTGCTGGCAGCTGATGCCCACCACCGAGAATTCCTCTGGAAGTTTTAATGAAACAAAATCCAAAGTTTTTAAACTTTAGGCTACGAAAAGCAGGACAGATGGTTATTCTATCTCGTCGTCCTCCTAACAGTTTCGAAAATAGAGATAATAAACGATGTTAAGTCGCACCGCTTGAGAGCAACAAGAGTTGCCCCTAGAAGCACCTTAGATGCCATGCGGCCTACGAGCGGGCATAAGAGTTCTCGCATGCTGAGCCGACTAAACGACCATCAGTCCAGACAAAGGCCAAACGTTTTCACAGGATTTCCTATACACACCCAGAAAAATAAACTTAAGAATACCCTACCAACATACATAGTTGATAACAAATAACCCGCGACCCGAAACCAAATTTGAAAGTGTGGCGAAGCAACACAGAGAGGTCAGGCATTTGCTGACAGCTTATTTTGATACTGTGGTCACGTGATGTTACCTCTTTAATTATTTCTGGCAAAAAAAAATCTTTGATAATAAATTGACAGTTGAGTGGAAGATCGACGTTTCTCGGCAGCCGGTTCGAAAACGCCCTATCTCAGAAAATGGCTCAAGAATGCCCAACTTCCAAATTTGGTCGATCTTCCGCTCAGCTGTCGAAATAGTGAAAGTTCTTTAGATGTGTAATTCAACAAATAAATCTTTTTTTTTCTAATACTTATAGCCTGTACAGCACCCTATTCCCGAAAAACGCATTGGCGCACGCGCTTCGCCTACTTACAGTGCCACATACAGAGAAAGTGTTATGCGTCCAATGGCGTCCAATCAACTAATGACAGAGGCGCGACCCTTGCCTCTAGGTGTGCCAGCGTTCCGCCCCATACCGAAGACTGCGACGGTACCAGTCGCACAAATAGCACAGCGGCGTACAAATATCGCTGTAGACACACCTAATCCGCGTGTTCGACTCAACAATCAATTGGTCGAAAGTTACTCGGAGGGAGTGGTGAGTAATCAACTCTTACTATGTTTCTATTTAATTTAATTCTCCGCTTCTCACAGAACTCTAATCGCACCTTCCACGTTGCGAATCCAATAGTCTCGCAACCCGTCGCCGTACCCGCCTTCCAAGCAATGCCCAGTTCTGTTGCACGTTTAGCTGCGGCTGCGACAAAGTCTATAACAAATGCCGAAGAACGAATTTTGCATAATCATCCAAATTATTTGCAATTCGAAGAACCAAGATTCGATCTGAAAGATGTGACTGTAGAGGAATTAGCAGCCGCGGCTAATGTCACTGTGGATACGATTAAACATGCAATTTATGTGCGCGAACAGCAGATGAAAGCTGAACATCGTGCAATGCTGGCGGCTAAATTGCGTCAGGAATTCGTGCGTACTTCAACGACTGCCAGGACGACGACGACGACAACAACGACGACACCGGTACCAGTGCCTGCCTATAGAGCGCCAGTGATGATGAATTGGGCGCAGCAGACTCAGGATGTTTTCGAAAGGCAGAATGTCAAAGAAAATGTTGCCTTCGAGAGTAAGATGTCTAAGGTGAGTGAAATATTTTGTTTCAGAAGTAGGAAACCAAGATTGGCACTATATACCAGAGTCGTTCACAGCCTTCTGTTGAGGAAAAGGAAGTGAAAATCCCAGAACATCTGAAATATTTTTTCTGTGGTTCTAGCTCATTGACTTCATTAGAAACAGGTTGAACTTCTGTCGCGTGGACTCGGCCCGACGGCGAAGACATAAATTAGGTATTTTTCATTCACATAAAAAATGAGGTTTGTTGACTATAGTAAAGCTGATTTCACGGCAACACCTTTGTACATAAAGCTGAGTGTCTGCTTTTGGAAAGAAACAAAATAACAGCCTGCGAGGTAAGAGATTGCAGAAACCAAAATCAATTACCAAAGTTGAATGCTCCATTCGTGCGATAGTAATTCCTAATCTGAGTTGGAAGATATATATAGAGGAAAGAAGCAGAGGAGAAACGTTGGCTTTTACTTTTGCAAGCGGCTTTTGCGCCACGACGTTGGGTCTTAACATAAAATAACGGACAATAGTATAATGTTCCATGTCTTATGTTATGGTTTCCAAGTCTAGTGGACAGCCTTACAGAATAAGTACAATCATGGAAAACTAGGCAGAGTTCAGAGGGACGCCTGTGTGGAGACTTACGGCTGTTTTCAATGTTTTTACAAATAAATATATTTCTCACAGATCTTCTTGTAATGAACATCGCTTCAGTATGGAAAGNCGCTGTTTTCAATGTTTTTACAAATAAATATGTATATTTCTCACAGATCTTCTTGTAATGAACATCGCTTCAGTATGGAAAGAAAGATCATTTGGGAATAGTACCAAGTACAATTTCCCGACTGCCGTTCAAGATAAGACAGCGCCAGACTATAAATGATCTGGAATAGAATTCCACAGTACCTTCGGTATCCTTCTCCCGCAAAAACGTCGAGGGGTTTTCTGGGAACCTCTGAAATAAGGCTGATCAATCTTAAAATTTCCGTAAATGCGGCTGGCAACGAGTTAGCTAGGAAGGATACAGACTGTAAGAATTGTTGCTCTGTATACTTAATAAAAAAATAGAGCCATAGGGTCATCGCGCCGTAATTAGCGCATTGCGTCAGGTTGCCGTATAGACAAAGTATATGGCCCGCAAACGATCCTNATGCGGCTGGCAACGAGTTAGCTAGGAAGGATACAGACTGTAAGAATTGTTGCTCTGTATACTTAATAAAAAAATAGAACCATAGGGTCATCGCGCCGTAATTAGCGTATTGCGTCAGGTTGCCGTATAGACAAAGTATATGGCCCGCAAACGATCCTAAAATAACGCACAATTTATTACGAAAGCTCATGCTAATAACGGTTCCCACTGGGCATTGGCCGGTTGGTACTAGGGTGTTTGACTTTTCAAAATACCCATAATGTTTGGCGTTTTCTACGTGTTTGGCCGAGCTTCTCCTCCAATTCGGGTTGTTATTCTTAATGTTGTGATACAATTGGAGAGATATACACTTTTACTCCACCTTCGAATAAGATTTTTTAAAGCAGAAGTATTCTCGGAGGTTTACCATTGTCTTGCTACTTGGACGTTTAAGATATTCGTCGCCATTTTAACCTAACCGAACGTAGAAATCAAGTTTATCATCCAAAAACTTCTCTCCTGTTTCTGGCAATTTCTCCTCCTCTTCGACTAATAACTGCTTTTTGGAAAAACTCTAAATTTAAAAATTTATAAAATTCAGCACTAATTTCAATACTTTAAATATGTGTGTACTTTTTTCACCACAGGTTATGAATGCCCCACGTGAATACTATCCTGTGGGCTATGACAAGAATTTCGACGACAACTTCAAGTCAAAAGTAGATTTGCCACCTACAAGTTTTTCATGTGGCAAGCAAAAGCATTTCCCTGGACTGTATGCCGACACAGATTTGGGTTGCATGGTAGGTCCTTCGCTAACCTATAATTTAAGTTAATTTATCACCAACCATATTCGATTTTAGGTCTTCCATGTATGCGCGCTCACCGATGATGGTCTCGTACGCAAATCATTCCTGTGTCCGGAGAGCACGCTTTTCGATCAAACGATCCTGAAATGTAACTGGTGGTTCTATGTAGATTGTAGTGCCAGTAAGAGCGTTTATGATTCAAATATACCCATTTCGAAGAGTTATCAGCTGATGAAATCGCTCACTTACTTTTCAAAATACAACCAAAATAGTGATAATGATGGTGGCGATGGTGGATTGGACATCCAAACACTCAAGGACTCAATGGCTGAGGAAGAGAATGGTAGAGCAAGACGCGTGGACAGTAGTAAGGTAGAAATATCGGAAAAAGCGCGTAACTTTATAATACGAGCAGAAGAAACAACAATTGAACCGGTGAAATCAGCGAACGATGGCGAGGAAAATGCCAATGCCGAGACGGAGGAAATGCAGCTAACCAATGAAATTACTACACCCACTACAGCGAGCAGCATCGAAGAGAGCACCGCAGTGCATATAATCCAACCACAACCCATATATGACCGACTGGCTGAGCTGAAGGCCAAGCTGGATATCATTAAGGCGGCAAATAGTCAGATTACAACACAACAAACGAACGAAGCTTGAGTTGGGAGGGGAAAGCGCGTAACAGCGCTACGCAGGGATTTAAATTGTCTAAGTTTTCGAAAATGTGGTTAAGATATTACATGTGCAGTTGGATTATCAGACAACGAGGCGATATGTCGAAGAAGGCAATTTATTTGCACGTCAAATATAAGAGTTGCGTGTATGGATTGTCGCAAGGCGAATTCATATAAGGTGGTAGCGGTAGTACAAAAACAAAAACTAATATGTATTTTGTTTTCACTTTCGGTACACAAATGTCAAATTTCAGCTATTCTCCGCTCAAGGAGGAAGAGGGAAAGAAACACTCCCACACTCTTATTTTTCGCATTCACTCATAGGGACATATGTACCTATCGAGCCCTAACCGCCAAAATAACGTAAGCGAAATTTTTTCAAAATT
>NW_016171947.1:7769-13711 GCF_001687245.7 Rhagoletis zephyria | reverse complement strand
CACCATCTTCAGCTTTGGCATAATTTTTGGTAAAATATTTGTCCTTTGCAGCAATTTGCGGAAGTAGTTCGGGGCTTGTTTTTAAAATGTCGGAGAACCCTACTCACGAATATTTCCTCCCATTTCGTAGCATTCTCAAGCATTGCATTGGAGAAAAAATGGCGTACAACAAGAAATTACAAAAGACCCCTTGCAGGTGGGTGCAAGTGCAGTGGGAGAAATCAACTCACATTCACTCACACTCGATGAGTTTTATTTCCATTCTGCAATTACTAGAGATATTCCTCTTTATCACGATGCTTTACTGTGTCTTCAAGATCGTACAAATATTTCAATACTTTAATCATGGTGACATTATCACCTTCGAGTTTAGGAAGCGTTTCTGAGAATAGTTCGGCCCAATAAATGAGTAAACAAGTAATTTTTAAGCAAAAAACAAAACCGACTTCGATTCTCATATAAAAATTTAAGATTATCGTTAATTTCTTCATGATCCAATAATCGGATTTAAGCTAAATTAGTATAAATAAAGAATTATAGAAATCGGTTAACGTGGTCCAAAGTTATGCGGTAACATACATAACAAAAACATACATAAAAAAAAAAATAAATAACAAAAAAAAATAAACTTATTAGAATTAATTTTAAACTAAAACATATTTTGAATAGCTTGCCTGCTCTTGTACGAAAAGCAACCAGAATCTTGATGCTGCATTTTAAAGTAAATCCTTCAATCCCTTCCCCTTTCGGCAGTGAAACGAAATACATTTTCAGCTCATCGAAAAGCTGCTGACTGCGCTTTATGGCTGGGCCGAGAGCAAAGAATCTGAAATGGCACCTCGGCTCCATCGCAAAATGCTTTCAATGATTCATTTCTTACAGTGTACAAATAAAAATGAGAGTATATCATAACAACAGTATGTCCAGGCAATAGTTGGGTTCCCTAACTCGCAAGAAGTTGCAAGAATTTACAGGAATTTCCAAAAAGTGTTCCCGTACTCGGTTGTCTGGCTTCTTTTGCTTTGTGACAGTTTTACAGGTTTTAACCCAGAAAAGTTGGGGAACGCAAGTAATGATGTAATTGCTTGTTGCATGTGTTAAGAATTGTGCATAGTAGGTAAAAAACAGGATTTAGTTAATTTTCGTGGGATAGGGTTTTAGAAGCTAAAAAATCCCGCGAAAAAAGGATGGATGGTATGGTATAATTATGTATATATGCATACGCAATGTTTTCGTACTTTATGCACCTGTTCACACTCAGTGTCACAATATTAACTGTGACACACAGTGTCACAATATTAAATGTGCGGCTTTCTCTACTGGCTATTAAATGCGAGCACGACCCGTAACAGATTCAGCAGGCAGATATGTACATATCGCACACCCTCTTCAAAAGAGTCACAACACAAAATAATACGTTTTTCAGAAAATGCGAAAAACTATTTCTATGGGCAAGGGCTACTTTACCTTAGTTTGTTTACAAATTATAACAAGAATTTTTTCCTAATTTGGTTGAAAGGAAAGCTAAAATCTCTGTGTACATTTTTAGCTCATAATCTCAAAAATGCCTAATTTTGAGTTGTGCCTCTTTTGAAGACGGTGTGCGATATGTATCTACATTATGTACCAAATCACATACCAGCCACCTTGCTCAGATTATGTGCAGAGCATACAGTTGCCTTACCAACAGGGCGCTGTTTGTTGGCTTCAAAAGCCGTTATGTTGATTAAGGCCAATGTAAACGACTTTGGAGTGCCGACTACGGAATAGTTTATTGGGGATAGGATTTATGTCGAACTAAAAGTAGCTGACAAAATAAGTAGGGCCTACCAAGTATTTTTAAATTTTCCAGGAGAACTGGGTTGTTTTCTTCAATATTAAGCTTTTTTTCCAAAGAACAGCTGTGTAATTTGGTTGTAGTTTTTCTGGTAATGCTATGGATCTTAATGATTTCTGCGAAGCCTTTGAAAGACTTGTGCTCTTGGAGCTCTGGTGCTCCGACGCTCGCTTGCATGGAGCCCTAGCGCTCTCTCGGTGCTGCTGCCTGCAGTGCTGGAGTGCCTTGCCGCAATTATGTGCATTAGCGGGCACTTTAATAAAATAGTTGCTGCCACGCGGTTTGCCAAAATGTGACTTGTAGCCAACAGTTAAATAAAACGACGTCCGTACTATTTTAAGTGTGCGCAATGAATGTCGCCAATTTATTTTATCATTTCATACTTAACTTAGCTGCGATAACATATATTTGTAATAGGGCGAATTCATATTAGGTAATTTATAGGGTGGCAATTGTGATTCTTTAATCAAATTACAGGCTTACTAGTCTATCTTAACGTACTACGCATGCCCGAAATTTATATATCATCGACCCAGAATTTGCTTCCTAGCTCCAAAAAGGCTCCATTTAGCGTTTTGTTTATTATACCGCGAGATATTCCACTTAAGTATAAACGAGTCTTTTCAAATTTAGTCTTTCATGTGATCCATTGACCACTCCAAGCTTCGAAAGACTGCATAAAGAAATGCATACTTACACACATATTTTCAAAACAAATCTAATCTTTAATTTTCTTTGCAGAAACTCTACTTTGCCTTATTTGCGCTCATATCCAGCGTTGCTGCCGACGTTAGCCATCTGAGCCGCGAATATCTGCCACCAGTGCACCACGACGCGAGCGCTAGTGCCAGCCTCGGTGGCCCTGCAGTAGTAAACATCGGCTTCAGTGCCGGTTCCAGTGCTGGGCCCAGTGGCACAGCGACCTACACCAGTCATCATCAGAGTTTCGAAAGCGTGCATCAACCACAACCGCAGAGCGACGTTTCGTTCACCTTTAGCAGGGATGAAGCACAGGCTGCAGAGCCCGCCGCACCAGTTGCGCCAGCTGATGATGGTGCCGTCTCCTCTGTACCCTTCACCCTCGATGGAGCGCAGCAGCAATATCACGATGGCAAACATGGGCAACAGCAAGTGCATTTCGGGGTGGAAAGCGAAGGTGCTGATGTCGGCGTTGGAGGCGGAGTAGGAGCCGGTGACGCAGGTGTCGCCTATAGTGGCAGCTACGACTTAAGCAGCCAGGATGCGGGCGTACAAGATCTAGAACACAATAGCCTGGTAAGCGATGACTATGGCAGCAATGCTGCCGTTGATAATGAAGCGGCGCATGTGAGTCACGCAGCAGCCCAGGGTCCAGCTGTACGCGCGCCGCAATCTACACCAGCAGATGTTGGCACACAAGACGCTGTAGTGCAGTATGTAAGTGGTGGAGAAAGTGCCTCAACTGGCGGTATTGAGACACAATATGGTGCCAACGGTGGTTATATCTATTAAATAGATTTAGGTGATTCATTTAATTTGGTAACTTATGTTAAATATGTACATACATATCTACTACATGTAAAGATAAGATGACAAAATATACAACACGAAAACGTACTTGATTTGAATAGTGAAAGGCTTGTTGATTTATTGAGGTTGACATGCGCGGAATACTTAACCAGCTGTGCGAATCTTTGCCTGATGGCTTATCTCGCTTAAAATGTGCGGCTTTCGATTTTCTTTGGTGAATGTCATGCTAGCAATGAAGTGGTCACACAAGTGTACATTCTTCAAGTTCATGAACTTCTGCCACGAGGCGAATGGCGCTGGCAAAAGACGTTACGTCACTTCACCACGTTGCGCATGCGCGTGTGCATTAATTATGTATGTTGATAGCCGGTTTTGCAGTTAAATGTGCGTTTGCATTCGATTTTGGTTGCGTTTTGAAGATGATTCTTCTTGCATATGTACGTGTATTTTCGTCTGTTAAAATTTTTGGTTTTTTCGCATTTACACCGACTAATTGTAGCAATCGTCGTTGCGCATCTGCGCTCCTCCTGGCTACCAGTCGCATGGACTTTCTTTCATTCATCACTTAACTACAGGCCAACTGGTTGTTATGTAAAACTATATATGTACGTACATATGTGCAGCTGTTGCAAAAAGTTCCCTTCACCTCGGCGTTTAGGTATTACCTGCCGCACTTCGATTTCTTCTTATGTGAGTGCAATGGCATTTCCGTCCTAAATTTGGTGAAGCTTTCAAGGCCTCGATCGCTTAAATCATACCGTTGCACTGTGGGCAATTTGATCAGTTTTTGTGGCAAAAAGTCGTTTTTCGTACTTACAGAAATTAAGTCTTCCTTCTTTGATAGCTGATAAAGAAAACTTTAAACCAAAAAATTTTGTGTTTTTTTTTGGTTTTTGCTAAATAAGGATAGGTGGTCAAAGTAGTGAGGGAAATATTGGAATTGTGTTGTGTGTTTACGGAAAATAAAGAATAAAGTATGTATGTAAGTACTTTTAGATCTGTAACTCGTATTTTTACGAAAAATTATTTTTGGAGAAATTTGACACAACGTAAAATGTTTTTTTCCAAATGAAATCTGAAAAAGCTTTTAAATGTTACCCGTACTTGGCCGGGCCTAGACTATCATAGGGCAATTCTAGCAATTGTTTTTCAACTCCCCACAATCTTTCGAAAGACAAAAGTCTGGCAACTATTTTGAAAGCTCTTTACTGTCCTTCGAAAGACTAATTGAATGATGGGAATTTTCCAGTGTTTTCTTTAAATTATCTACTTGTTTGGTCATTATTATTTTTCTTTTACAAAAATGTGTCGAATGACCCATAGTGCGTTGGCGTAACACATATTTAAAAATCACGCTTTGGCTGCAATAAACAATGATTTTACAATAATTTTCATTTCGTTAATTATATAGGGCTCAAACCATTGATGCTTTGTTAGATGGAGACAAACGAAAAATCCCCGTCGTGGCAATAATTTTTAACTCTTCTATTGCCTGATTTCGCCAAAATAAAAAAATAAAAAGTTGGCGCTAAAAAATTGAAAATAGTGCCAATGAAAATAAACAACAAAATTAAAATTATGAATGGCATCATTACGATATGTAAGCCCAAAATTAGTAAGTAAATTTTTAATGAATAACTACAATTTCTTTAATGCTGGGTTTCTGCAAAAAACTCTCGAAGTTTTGTACTTTGTTTATTCATTTTTTTTTTAGCGGCAGTACCATGTTATTAAACGCTTTAATCTAAGTAATCTGCTCATATTGCCACTATAATTTGTCTCGTTTTCTAATTACGAAAAAAAAGGGTGGAAAAGAGGGAGGGGTGTTTAAGCTTAGCTTGCACTCGTATTAAACAGAGCGCTTAGGCTTACTGTGCTTCGAAATCGTGCTCAATGAATTAGGCATACTGGCCAATTGTAGGCGTCGAGTATGAGTTAGCTAATACTTTGGTTATTAATTAATGTCCCGGTTGCTTCGAAACTAGTAATTTAAATGTAAAATGTAAGTTGTAGGCGATACGATTTTCTATAAAAAGTGAAAAGTTTTACCAATAGAGTGCTGCTGTGCTTACGAAAATACTAATAATAAAACGAGAGAACCAAGTAAAAAAGTTTAAGTTCGGCGCAGACGAACATTAAATACCCGGCTTAAGTATTAAATATAGTTTTTTTCACCTTTCCGAAACTACGGCTACATGGTAAGCAGGGTTGGTTTTACCCTATTTGAAACATCTTCAATACAACGTTCAGTTAGACAAAAGTAGTGAGAACAAGTAAGAAAGTCTAAGTTCGGGCGGAGCCGAACATTAAATACCCGGCGCAAGTATTAAATATATGTTTTTTCACCCTTCCGAAACCTTCCGCTAGATGGTAAGCCGAGGTGTATCAATTTTGAGTAAATTAGCGTCCTTCAATTTCGAAATATTGAAGTTTCAAGCATTTCTTAAATTTACCGTTCTATGAGAATCGGCCGTTATTTTAGTCCGATTTCAATAATTTTAAATTTCTGTAACCAAGGCCAACAACTGTGCCAAGTTTGGAAGAAATTGGTGCAGCGGTAGAACGGTTACCGATATACTTATATGTGATCATAAGT
>NW_016171947.1:7442-7549 GCF_001687245.7 Rhagoletis zephyria | reverse complement strand
AGATATACACATGTAACCATATAATATATATACACATGTAACCATAATATATATTATAATATTCTTATTTTTCGTCTAAAAATTATTGTAAATATCAATTTTGAGTG
>NW_016171947.1:0-7179 GCF_001687245.7 Rhagoletis zephyria | reverse complement strand
TGATTTATCGAAGATTTTGTATTTCTCTAAATTACCGTTATAGAGTTATATGGTGGTTATTGTCCGATTTTAGAAATATTTTCAGCCGTTTGGTATGATATACCAAGGCCAACAACTGTGCCAAGTTTGGAAGAAATTGATGGAGCGGTTACCAAGATATACACATGTAACCATAAGTGGGCGTGGCTACGCCCATTTTCCAAAAATTTATAATATTCTTATTTTTCGTCTAAAAATTATTGTAAATATCAATTTTGAGTGAATAATCTTCAGTAGTTACTAAAATATCGCAGTTTTCGTATTTCTGGAAATTACCGTTATATGGGAAGTGGGCGTGGTTAAAGTCCGATTTCGCCCATTTTCAATACCAACCTACCTTGGATTAAGGGAAACCTACATACCAAATTTCGTTGAGATATCTCTATTTTTGCTCGAGTTATCGTGTACACGGACAGACGGACGGACAGACAGACATGGCTTAATCGATTTCTTTTTTCATCCTGATCATTTATGTATACATTTGTCTATATCTATCTCGATTCGTTTTGGCTGTTACAAACAACCGTTATGTGAACAAAGTTATAATACCCTTGTGCACAAGTGCGCTCGGGTATAAAAACTTAAAGAGTTATATGGTGGTTATTGTCCGATTTTAGAAATATTTTCAGCCGTTTGGTATGATATACCAAGGCCAACAACTGTGCCAAGTTTGGAAGAAATTGATGGAGCGGTTACCAAGATATACCATAATCATAAGTGGGCGTGGCTAAGCGCATTTTCCAAAACTTATAAGATTCCTATTTCTGAAAACTACCATTATGTGGGAGGTATTCGCGGTTATTGTCCGATTTTTCCCATTTTCAGTACCGTCCGTTCTATGCTGGAAAGCAGTACGCATACCAATTTTCGTTAAGATATCTCAATTTTTACTCGAGTTATCGTGTGCATAGACGGACGGACGGACGGAGAGATAGTCATCGCTTTATCGATTTTTTTTTCATTCTGATCATTTATGTATACATTTGTCTATATCTATCTCGATTCGTTTTGGCTGTTAGATGCAACTTGAATAATGGCTGAGAAGGTCTAAGGGATAGTTGTAGTTTTCATCTAACCCACTTTCTATCGGGTCGCGATCCTTCTCGTGGGTATCTTAATAGATTTGGGCATAATGACTCCCCGTACTGTTCGAGGTGAATAGGAATAAGGGAAAACGCGGAACACATAATGTTCCCCTGCCCCCGCTACGCCCCTGAGACACGAAATATGCTACAGGACAACGACATACTGAATTATATGTTAGCGTCAAGTGAGAACTGGCAGAAGATATGCGCTCATGTCACACGAATACGTGTAGATTTAAGACGAGCAGAGCTTCTAAGTAGCCGCCATGACAGTTCCATGGACAGAGTGGTTTTTGGGGAGGTTTTAGTATGTAGGTGGAGCCGTGAGGCTGCAAGTCGTGCATGCTGCTATTCCGGTATAGTAGCACTCATGAGAGTTTTCTTCTTCACGGTCGTCATCCCAGAAAAAAAAAACACAAAAGTGGAGAGTCCTACTGTTTACCACCGACTCCGAAAGGCGACTGTATTGTTATGAAGCTGTTTTTCATAGCAGAATACACTTGGAAGTCTGCAATTGCCTGTCTAGGGGCGGCCGCTTTTATGCTTAATTTGTTTATATTGGTCGGAGACTGCGCTTCAACCCAGGCCTGCAGTAAGGTAGCGCACATTGCTAACCACTACACCACAGCGGCTGCCAAATTAACGGAGAGGATTCTGGTAATAGTGATAATTTGTTATCGAATTCATAGATAATAGCTTTGATCCAATACTTTTCGTGTAAAATTTCGTGAAAATAGCAAACAGCAAAATAAGAGTAAAAAGTGAGTAATATCTAAGCAAAAAGTAAGGGAACAAAAAAAAAACATTTTTCCTATAAAAACGTCAAACAAAGGAAACGTTAATATTTACGGTAATACTTTACTATTTTCCGCTACCAACTTGACAAGGTACAATTTTTTTTTCTTTACTCTTGTGTAACAGCTGATCACTTGACAGCTTGACACTTTTCATGATTTTACCAGAAAAAAAGTTCGGGCAAAATCTTGCAACCTCATTGTCTACCCAACTCTCCAAAAATGGTTCTTATTTACAGGATTTTGGAGAACGGTAACATTTTTTCTGTAACTTCCTGCAAGTCCGTGTAAAAACCTGTATGTTCATGGAGTACTGGATCAGAGAAAATATGAGGCCAGGAGAGCAGAAGTGGCTTAACCCAAAAAAAAGTTGCTTGTACTTATTTGCTTTCAATAGTCTCAAATGTGATAAAATAAAAAAATCGTATTCCTTAATTTTAAGGCAAAAACCTACATAAAGCAGTATCATGTTAAGTAATAAGCGACCTTTATTGTAAAATTTGACACATTTGAGACTATTTTAAGTAGGTGTCCACTCTAATGTTGAAATGGCTCGAAGTCTGTCTAACCAGGGTGCGGAAAATAACCCGCTTTTAACTTCAGGCGCTAAACGGTTAAGTTGTATATCAAGCCACATTGATGGGTCTTCAACAAGTACTGTTGAAAGTCTTATAAGCCACCTTGAAATAATTTTAGATTCCTCCAGCGAAAGCGAAGGTTCAGATGTAGAATGTGGAGACACTAAAAAATGTGAAATTAAAGCTCAATTGAAGGCCTATCTTAAAAAACGAACGTGCTCATCTCGGTGAAAATCGTCTCGATTGGTGGAAAACTAAACTAAAAAGCGACAAATTGACATATCTGGCCCGCGAATATTTGAGCGCCCCACCCGCCAGCGTTCCAAGTCAGCAATTGTTCAGTGCTGCCGTCCTTATATACGAGCCTCTAAGAAATCGCGTCATGGGACAAAAGGCAGCAAAATTACTTTTTTGAAAAATAATATGCCCCTTTTGAACTTTGACTACTAGATTAAAACACCGTAAGCACTCGTTCAATGTTTAATAATTTACAAAATTAAAAAAAAAAAATTAAAATAAAAACGACGACTTAAGTTGATTATAGCTTTATATGACATTCGAAACATCAATAGAAAGTAGTAAAAAAATTTTTTTGGGTTACGCCACTTCTGCTCTCATGGCCTCATATGTACGAGTACTGATATTTGAAATATATGCAAAAATTAAAAAAATTTCTCGCATGCTTATTTTTAATTACTTTTAAGTCAAATTTACTTCTAACATTTCTTTTTCATTATTTATATTATTTTTATTACTACATACATATAACAATGGTTCATGACATCGATTTCCGCACAAAGGAAATAAAACTGAATTTAATCGCCGAGATAAAGTTTTGCATGCAAGCAATAATAGCGTTACGCTTGCGCAAGAGGCAACAGCAAATAATTTAAACGAAAAGTCACAATTGTTGACTGACCTAGTTCAATCCCACATGAATGCGTAATACCAAGAGCTTAGCATGAAAGAAATAATAAAAAATTGAAAAGTACCGATCAAGAAATAAAAAATTGTTAGATTGAAAGGAAATGTGTAAATAGAAATGCGTGCATCATTGCATACGCAATGTACCCAATGTACCCCCTTGTTAATTACTCGCGACTAATTTAAAAGTATTTAAAATAAAACGATAAATAAAACTTATAATCGACTTCAAATTCTTTTTAATTCATCTTGACAGCGTCGCTATACGGGAGTTATCTGAGTTATTTCTCTGTCTGGATTCCTGTTCCCTTTCTCAACTTGGCTTAACGATAGTGATAAGCTGTGTAAATACGATTTAGTTGCATGAAGCATTGGTGTGAACTCTTCTAGTGGGTTTTCCTGAGCAAACCATTTTCTGGTCTCACCTCTTTCTTGATGGTGTGGGGCCCCATAGCAAGGGAAGCTTCCGGTTGCTTCTTCTCTCGTCAGTTTATCTTCCTTCTTGTTCCTGTGTTGTACAGGGTCCACTCTAGTTGAAGGTGGCATGTAAAAAAGGCCTTTTTCAGATGCTTTTTAACTGTTTATGCTTCCGACATGGCAGGAGTATGATGTGTATTGGAACGAATTTCCATCATCACTAGTAAATTTTGCCTTCTTCAGTGTATTTTTCCGACCTCGAAAAAAAAAATCGTTCCAAAATATATCAGCTTGTCCAACATTGACATCGATTATTGTGTGCGATGTTGCATATAATTGTTATCTGGGAATTGGCGGCAGCTTTCATCCATCATTTATTTTGACTATAGGGTAATGGTATCGCTTGGTCGCGGGATGGTGGCATAGACCTGCAACTTCAGAAAACCCCAATATTCGGGCCAAAAGCAATCGACTGCGTACGTCGTCCTTCGCCAATCCACATTTAATGTCGATATGAATATATATTCTAGACTGTTCCTACTCTTTGCCAGGCCTTACAGTACCTGAACTGGACTGTCGTTGTACAGATTTGCAGTTGAAATTCCGGAAAGCTTTGCCCGCAAGTTAAGCTTTGATCGTCAGCAGCCTAAATGTACGAACCCGCAAGACTTTTTCAGCAACTTTTGAAAGTCAGTATTTAATAAAATTTATTCTAAAAAATATTGAACCCTTACAGTATAACCCTCAAATATATTGGACACATATATTGGAAGGGGGCGGGGTGAATGGGGCTACTGAGAGAGCTATTGTTAAAATGTGATTTATAGCATCCAAATTCCTTGATTGACAGCATAAACGATTTCCTTATTACAATAAGCATGTCCGCAAGATATTGTGATATAGGCGTTCTCTCTTTCTGCTCCTGGATTGGTTTCTACCTAGAAAATCCCGACTAGGATAACCAGTGTAAGAGCGCTTTGAATTTTCCTAAATGAAATTTGCTTGAAATTGTTACGTAAATCCCCGGTGCTAAATATTCGCACTCCTAGGTACAAGACAGTATATGTATATATTACAGTATATAGATGTATGGTTCCATAGAGAACCCTATCTCCGAACGATCGCGCTCAGGAACTAAAAAGGAATAGCTTATAATCGCTGTCGGCTGAACAAAGGGAGCATACTTTACTCCGGCTGGGTGAGTACATGTGGGAACATATATATATATATATATATATATATATATATATATATATTGGCGCTTACAGAAATGTTAGTGTTTGGCCGAGCTTCTCCTCCGATTTGTGCTGTGCGCTTTGATGTTGTCACACAAAGCGGAGGGACCTACAGTCTTACGCCGACTCCGAACGGCGATTGTATTTTTATGAGAAGCTGTTTTTCATGGTAGAAATACACTCAGAGGTTTGCTATTGCCTGCCGAGGGACGACCGCCGTTAAGAAAAAACCTTGGGAATATACATATATATAATATCGCTGGTATTACAGCACCGCTAGAAATGGCACGTGCCACTGATTTCATGTCGAAATTGTACAAACTCATCCGTACTCGATCCGCCCTCATCGAGGAAGGTGAAGTAGTTAATTGCTAATGGCGCTGATCGCATTTAAGTTTGAGAAGTCAGTTGAGTGGAATTCAAGTGGATGTATGTATCTGCGTACAAACATATATAGAGACATAGAGATATGTAAATATTGCTGGTTTGCTGCAAGAACGTCACAAATCCAAGAGTAATGTAATACAATTTTTTCGAGTCGCGGTCGAGTGGTTAGAGGTGCATACTATCAATCGGTAGGTTCAGGGTTTGTTCCAAGCGACATCTAGAAATGTTTTTTCTCTGCTCTTTTACTCTGATGATTACTCAATGGAGACGTCCGCCAATGGCGTTGATGACCTTTGTTTGCAAGTAAATAGCTATCTCTCCTCTCCGATTTGTCTCGCCTTTCCACTGCATGGAGCCTTACTTCACCCATGCAGGGCTGAGACGTTTTTCACAGCTGAACGACGTAGATCAAGTTGCATTTACATAGCCGCAGAAAAGTCACTCGCCCGCGGGAATTCGTAATTATATAAGTATAATAGTTTTTGATAACATACAAGGCTATTTACCAGCTGGGTCTAGTGACGCATTGTATGAGTGGTCTCCAGGCAAAAGTAAAACCCTTCTGACTTGTCAGAGCTCCGCCATCCGGACGGCAACGGGATGCCTTCTGATGTCGCCTAAGCTACGCCTGTATGAGTAATAGGCAAGCAATCAAAGCTGGCTTGCTACCGCCGGCATCATCCAAACAGATACTTTTTGGTAGCAGAACTGCAGGGCAGAAGACATTCCTGAAAACTCACGGACGAGACTTAGACCTTTCCTTTTTTACGTCCTTTAACAGGTAAGAGAGAGGGCATGTTTATTGGCCCTACCGTTAGTTGAGCTTCAAGACAACGATTGCCGGATTTAGGCACCCCTTAGTAATGTCGCCGCATGCCGCTACAGCAACAAACACAGCGGAAAGCAAAGTATGGATTACGTCGAACCTACGTTACACGACACGAGATTTTGCAGAAACATTGAGAATCAACGAAATAAGAAGGAAACATTTCCACCTAAAGTAACTAGCATTATGCTGCCGAAAAGTGAAAAAGAAACGAACCTGCTTTGAAAATGCTGATGAGAATTTAATTCCTTGCATCAATGTGGAATACATTCATTTGCCGCCACTTAGAAAAATTTGATTTTTTTAGTTATGACGTTCCACCAGCAAACGAGCTACATGCACTTGTGCAGACATGTAGTGACGGCTATAAAGCGCTAAGGCGGTCGCCTAATCATATGTTGGCCTTGCAAAGAAAAGCAGACGAAAAAAATAAAACCTTGCTTCTGTGTGGATGATTATTACTATTTTTTTTTTTTTAGTTTCTTTTTATTTTAACAATTTATCACATTTTCCAATCTCATTTGCCCGTCAATAGGTAGTCAATTGGAAATGTTACGCGCGTTGCTGCCGCTTAAGCCAACTCCACACAAGCGTATGCAAATGCGCATGCGCCATGGCTGGCGATCGTCAATGAGCCAACCGCACAATAAGCCAGCAGACCAGCCAGATAGGCGGCGGCTGCGTGGTCTTGAGTTTGCCGGCATTGCATTACTTTTGTTTGATTATTTCGCTTTGCGCGCATTTGTTTAGCGCTGTGAAGGCGAAGTATTTCCTGCTAAGCGATGATGTATTTGGTATTTCGATTGATAACGCTGACACCGATTTCAAAGTTGTACATAAGTACTTACAGTGCCGGTAAAAATAATAGCACTGTGAGGTACTATGAGGTCTATC
>NW_016171945.1:11325-13713 GCF_001687245.7 Rhagoletis zephyria | reverse complement strand
TTTTGGTTCATGTCTTACTCTTTGACTTTTTAACAGTTTTAACGTAGCAAAAAAAATGTGTCGTTTTGTCTGCCAGATATGTAAACGTTTGACCAGTGCAGTTGCACAATATTCGCATTCGCAAAAGCTCCGCATTGATTATTGCGAATGCTAAAGCGAATGCGAATGTTAAAATTAATGCGGAAGCTCCGCGGTCGCGAATGCGAATGTTCGCAACAATCCTGATACATACATATGGGTTATTCCATACAATATTTACACCTCAATATTTATATTTAAAGACAGATTAAAAAACATCCTTGTTTCATTAGACGTGGTATCCCTTTTTACGAATATACCCGTTCAATTCGTCATTCGTACAATTATGGAACAATGGAGTTCACTGCAACGCCATACCACAATCACAAGAAAACAATTTTTAACGACCTTAGAATTCTGCCTGAGAGATAACAATTACTGTTTATATGATGGAACATACTATCAACAAGTTCACGGAATGCCAATGGGGAACCCCTTATCGCCAATTGTAGCCGACATTGTTTTAGATAAAATACTTGACGACAGCATCGCTGAACTTAAAACTAAGGACATACAGTGACGAGCAAAACTGTAACTTGGTGTAACACTTTTTACTTCAGCCATCGCTATCTTTCCAAGTTCTGACGACTTTCATACTTTTGTTGTATATTCTTGTTGGTACCATGGTTGCCACAATTTGTAGCTTTCTACCAAAATTGGTAACTTTTAAACGGTTTGGTAAATTGGTAACTTTTATTTCATTTTGGTAACTTTTGCAACTAAATATCTATTGCATTACTAGAAAGAAATGCATTATGTTTTGAATGTGCGTAATTATAAAAACCCTTCGAGTTTCAGTGGCAGCACTACTGACACTTCTACAAAATTACTTCGATTAAATTAGAGTCATCTAATATTCGAATACTGGAAATATTTGAATAACAGTGGCAGCACCAAGGCACTATGGGAAATTTGAGCCTATTTAATGGCCAAAGGTCANTAAATTTGAGCCTATTTAATGGCCAAATGTCAATTTATTGACTTGCTTGAAATTAATTTTTTTTGTGTTATCTTACAGAGAATACTTCAGAGTAAAAAACTGTATACTCTGGTTTTTAATAAATCTACTTACCGTTGATTTGGTAACCCTCAAAGAGATAGTTTCGAAGTTTTCTGTAAACGAAAAATGTGTAGTTTGATTTGCCACTTTCAAATGCGTGTATCTCATAATCTATTTGCTGCTTTTCCAAAGTGAAAAGTAGAAAGAAAGAGTGATGGTTAGCAGAATATTCACCGAGTATTATAGCTTAAAGCTTGTGCCAAAGAAACTTCCGCATTTAAGTGCCTTTAAAGTGAAATTGTACAATTAAAAAAAAAGGTTTATTTAGTGTTTTAAAAAAATGTTTAAAAACGTTTAAGAAAACTCATCATAAATCGGTAGAATAGTCCCCGATCTCTTATTTGCCCATAATCTTATGCTGCGATTTTGTGCGATATTAAAGAAATTATAATTTTTCTTAGGTAACTACTTGGTACAAAATCATGAGTTTTATGAAATAATTCACGGTGTTATAATTCCAAAATTGGAAAAAAAAACCTATCAGATAACAAGGAGAAAGTTTTAAACTTCAGGTCAGTGGAGGACTCGAGTCGATATTTAAAATAGAACGTACGATGCATCTGTTTATTGGGTTGGGGTCCACTGGAACCCGTGTGACCATTACGCTATTTTTTTGGAGGTGTGACCATTACGGGTTAATTTTTGCGCGGCAAGGCCACTACTTCTAGTCCTACTACTGGGCCAAGTTTTAAATTGATATTTCGACATTTAGAATTTTGGCCACAAAATAGGGCAAAATTTCCCATAGTGCAAGGGCTGCACTTCTAAAAGAACTTTCGAATTTTTGCGATAAATTTTGAATTCTACCCTCTCACATTTTAATACTGGCCATCTGGCAATTTTTGGTAAGGTCCATAAATCGTTTTGATTACTCCGGCAAAAAAAATGTCGCGAGCTTTTTACCAGACCCACCTACCGACATGTATTTCGACACCTAGCGGCATATATTTCGACGTACAATAAATTATGAAAAACCGAAGAAAGAGCAAAAAAGAGCAAAAACAAGTAAGAGCAGCGCTGTCTTCGGCTATGCCGAAGGCTTCATACCTTTCATGAACATCTGCAAATTTTAGTTTGACAGATTACTGATTTTGAATACATCTGCATACATCGATAGAGGAGTTACATACTTATATAAAAAATCGCATCTAAACAATCAGAGGTATGGAAGATATACTTTATATGGCACCAATCTAAGTGATTTTCACTGCTATGTGATCGGTATGTAAACCGGTAACACAATTTATTGG
>NW_016171945.1:0-1109 GCF_001687245.7 Rhagoletis zephyria | reverse complement strand
TGGAGGTCTTCTTTGCTGGGATGTGACATCTCAGACTACCTAAAAGCCAGGAACTGCATTTTCCTCTATAAACTTATACATATGAGAACCCCACGTTATCTGTATGACAAACTTATTTTTCCAAAGTCGGAACGTTCTTCTGACTTAATTCTGCCCTCATACAACTTTAAAAACTCTGCCAGACTGTTTTTCATTAACGCTATTCGTATTTGGAATTCTATTCCTCATGCCGTTAAAACCAAATTCAACAAAAGCAACTTTAAAAGTTCCCTCCATACATATTTCTCGTCTAGTTGATGAACCTTCTTAATATTTAAGTTTTTATCTAGTCCATAATTTTTAGTTTGTACATCTATTGTTTTATTCCCAGCATTAATAGTATTAATATTACCTCTAAATCTGTTTAGTTACTTATATTGCTGTTGTACTTCAAAAGACTAAGTCTTATTGTACTAATTTTAAATAAAGAATAAAGAATAAAGAATAAAAAAAAGAATAATAACCTCCGATGGTATAAAAGCAGACCCCTCAAAGGTCCAGGTAAATAATAAGCCGGAGCGGGAGTCACACACACATACATCAGCGCAACCAGAGCACCAGACATCGAGGGAATGATATCTTCCAAGCTCTCAGAAGCGACACTCTCTTAAATTTATTCGCCGTTCCAGTACGATTGCAGAGAAGGTTGATAGGAAGTGGAGCAACATTGAGGTTGACCTTACCTCAATTCAGCCATTCGTTCCTTGGCGTGAAACTTTTTTTTTATTGTTTTTAATTATAGACTTATTTGTAGGGTTTTTTTATTTTGTCTTAAGATTGAAGTATTGAATTATTTTCGGCAATGAATTTGAGGGGGTTTTTGGTTGTTCGACTAATATAAACACATGCTAGTATTAGTTTTTGCTCACCAATTAGTTTGTTTGTTTAAGTCACCATGTATGCACGATAGCTTTTAGCGTAAATTTCAATCGTTCTCCAGTAGCCTCTCTTTATCTGTACACACATTTTTTTTTGTTGTCACTTTTATCTTATGATTAATCACTATAATTGGATTGAATAGTTTTTTTTTATATAATATGAAAATTGAAGTAGAGTAGGTGGCAGATGCA
>NW_016171942.1:0-13715 GCF_001687245.7 Rhagoletis zephyria | reverse complement strand
AATATACAGTACTTTCGTTGACGTTTATAGTAAGATCAATTACGTTTCTATTTGATTTTAATATTTTTTTCCCTCAGTGTACTATTCTAGTACTTTGAAAATACGAAAACCTATGAAAAAATAAATTGAGTCATAAAAATGGTGGGGAATATTTACATGTACACATACATTTGAACATTTGATTAAACATATGTAAGCACCAACAATGTCCACTATGCCGGCAAGACTTGAAGTGTCGTTAAAAATAAAATATTTAACGGTGTTTGTGGCATGGGTTGAAATTAGGAATTACCATGATTTAAGTATTTACATAAATGGATTTTAAACTAGTGATTCGCTGTGTGGAATTCTATGCTAGTTAAATAGTTTCAACCATTTTTAGGAGCTGGTGCAAGAACTATTGAAACTTCCGATTTCGCAATATCGGCCCTAACCGCCAAACAAACGTAGGCCACATTTTTTCAAAATTTTATTTTTGGCAGTAGAGTTCGATATATGTCTCTTCAGTCCCCTTAAGGAGTTCTAAGAACTTTCATTTGCCCAAGATTTCTGCCGTGTTGTTAAGTGAATTTCTAAGCCCAAAGGGACTTCAGTTTACAGGAGTTGAGATGTATACATATCGATAGTTTAGAGTGAAAAGTTGCTACATACATATTTACCAAAGAGGAAGCATCTTCGTATGTCATGTAGCGTGTTTAAAAAGCTCGCATTATTTCGGCCTTATCGAATTTTCTGTGCCTCCCTTGGACTTATTTAGAACACTTGTCTTTCATTGAATATGAACGAGTAATAATAAAACAAGAACCTTCCTTAGTCCTTTTCGAAAGGACAAATGTTTACCTTCTCTTGCTTTCTGTATCGAAGCATGAGTTTCACAAGCGATCGTCGTGTTTTAGAACGCAGTGGTCTACGTCATGTCGAGCGTGCGATCATTTTCTCCGATAGCCAGGTAGCACACTAAGGCCCTGACATCTTTTACAACAAAGTTGAAACTGATAAGGGCTATACCCCCTCCTTTAAAGGCAGTAAGTAGCCAGCTCGACCTATATTTGGTTTGGGTTTCTGGTCATTGCAAAATTCCCGGAAACGAGGCTGTTGGCTAGTTAGCACGAGGGTTTTCCGTATTGACCTCGATCGAGGAGCAAATTTTTACAGTCAAACACAATGTAGTAGACTATCCTTGGAAAAAATTGCACCTAAATAAGTAAAGTAATTACATAAAGGCTTTGGACCAGCATCAGCCCTTGCATTTCGATCAAAACCCTCTAATCCCGATGCCTACCAAAGATGACCTTGTGCGTATTGCAGACTTAATGCAGTTTTTTATGAGTCGAACCTGAATTCTGTAGTAGTATACCAGACTGGAGAGAGTCCTTGCCAATTGTTTTGATTAACTCTCTGCAAGTGTCACTGAGTTAGGTTACCCTCGGTTAAAGTAGCCTAACAGCCATTAAAATAAAAAGGGAGATAATCTTATATCCAATGAGTTGTGGTGTTAACGTCTTTTCTCTTAACTGTTGCCAGGCTCATTCCTCTAATATAACTTTCCATTAGGTAGTAGAAAGATACACTTGAACTGGATTCAGACCATTTTAGCTGCAGAAATTAGGTTAGATTTGGAATGCTATCTTATATGTGGGTCATGGGAAACCCTTTTCCTTCTAATGTCTTAATGCTCACGTAGTAAAGTAGTTTCTTCGCTATCAGAGTAAAAGAAGAGTCGATATACCAGAATGCAGAATGTTTAATCGCTGGGAACTGAAGTAAAGGACACTAGCGGATTCAGGACTTGGACACTATAATACGCTTGGTACCTCTATGCGGCTAATTCTATAATTATTTACCCTCAAGCAATGAGTGTTTAGAAGGTAGTAATAGAGCGAAGAGAGCAATGGACTTTAACATGCATGAGTCGAAGGGTCTATGGGTGTCAGTTCTGCTAGGAACTCTCCATCAAATTAAGGCTACCAGGATGCTACATTGTTTTTTTTCTGGCAGATAGCCAAGGAGTAACTCGGGCTTTGTGCGCAATATTTGATCTCTGACATTAAGTCCGAAAATGTTTGAGCTCTTGACGCGACAGATCAAAATATACATAATATATATGTATTTCCTACCAAGATTTATGTGTATATGTATGCAGGTACACGCCCACAGTAGATAACATTGAATTAGTATGAAGGATACCCTCGAAAATCGTCTCTGTTAGCAAAGAGAGGGTAGGACGGACTACCTTTGACTACTCGCAAGTTTCTTTGGGCAGATGGACCTTAGCGAGTAGGAAGCAAAATAGGCTTACAAAGCTATAGATTTTGATTCCGGTGGCAATGTTGGTAGGCTATTGTTTGATAAAAATAAAACTCAGCGAGACTAAGAATTTTCTGACGTCTACCTGGGACAATCAACTTAACTTAGCCTTTCATAAGGCCAACTCATTTAAATACAAAATTTGTGGATATTTACAAAACAATGCCCCTAAAAGCATGCAAGTTGAGATGTCTTAACCGATATCTGTATATTTAGTATTTGCCTATCAGTTTATTTATTCAATTCTCAAACTGATTATAAATTGACTTGTTATTATTAGTATTACTGGCGTTATACTTCCATCCAATTTTTCATACTCTCATATCTGGAGTATACCAATTTATATATTTTGCTTATAGTTCTGATGGTACGTATATATTTTTAGATTTAAATTTTAACATAAAAATCCAAGCTCTACTAAAATCTGGTATAATTTTTAAACCAATATTAAACTAGCAAATAAATAGTATTTGCTCTTTTTATTTCCGCCTATTTAGTATCACAGGGGTTAAATTCCTCTTGCTCGAAGCTGACCCACCGTGCCCGACACGCATCTGGCATAGCTGCCAAATGTGTCAAAATTTTGAAGTATTGCCATAAAATATGTACGAGTGCATAGAAAAGTAAATATCGCCGCTAAATAATAGCAAAAACGACAGCAAAGAGATGCAAAAACGTGAAAATGACGTGAAAAATTTTAGTATTATGATATTAAATTGGCATGCAAATTTTTCGTACTTTATTTTTAGCCCACAATAAAAAGGGTACAATGACTTTTGTTGAAGGTACATATAGAAATCAAATATAAGCAATGAGACAATCCAAAGTTGAACGAAATAAATTTGGCTATAAAGTTAGGGAAAATTGGGGGCATTTTTAACGTTTTGCCAGCAAAAATAACAACAAAGACCAATAGCAGCAGACAACCAGTTGCGGCAGTACAACCAAAAGCCTTCATTCATATTGGCCACAGCTGCCTTCACTTGCCAGTGTCAATCTGCATTATGACAGCGGAGAGTGTCAACGCGTAGTCAAGTGCCAATTTCCCACTTCCACACGACCGACGACCACCATCATCACATCCTTCTAGTGGCATACATTCGCTAGTACAATATCTCACTCTCCTAAGCATTCGCGGCGGTCGCATTGCGTTTGATTGACAGCTGCGTTAGCATTGAGGAATTTGCAAAAATTATGGCAATAAGTGAATTTGCATGTTCTGTTGTTGCTTGAATGACTTGTTAGCGGTTTGCTTGGTTTTTCGTTGCATGCAACACACATACTTTTCTACTTTTTACTTTCCTTCTACTTTTCGAGTTATTTATAGTTAGCTTCTGTGGCAAAAGAAGATTTAAATGAAATATGTACTGTGCTAACGAGCGCTTTCTTCTCGCCATCGGATTATTAGTCTGACACTTCTGATGAATTTTTGTTGCACTGCTTTTTTTCTGCAGAATTAGCGCAACATTTTTCCGCTTTCATATTTTTGAGGAGATTTTTCACTGCTGACTTAGTTTGAGGAATTATTTGGCTTATATATTGGCTTCGTATACATATGTACATTAGACTGCATCACTCCCCATACAAAAAAAAATCGGTACTGTTTTTCCATTGGAATTATAAAATCTATTATATTTTAAGATATTAAGATTTACGTAAGCTGGACCGATTTGAAAATACTTCAAAAAATGGAGTTTTTTATAAATAAAAATAGTTTCTTAAAGATTTTTCTTTTCAATTCCCTCAAATGACAAAACGGTTTAAGCTTAAAAAATTTTTAAAAATTTTTTAACGGAATCGTAATAATCGGATTAGTAATGCNATATTAAGATTTACGTAAGCTGGACCGATTTGAAAATACTTCAAAAAATGGAGTTTTTTATAAATAAAAATAGTTTCTTAAAGATTTTTCTTTTCAATTCCCCCAAATGACAAAACGGTTTAAGCTTAAAAAATTTTTAAAAATTTTTTAACGGAATCGTAATAATCGGATTTGTAATGTTGTTTTTTTTAAACTTTTTTTCAGAGATTGGTATAAGAAAAACTTGAATAACTGAACCTAAACTCTTCCGATTTGGACTTAAGAGGTGTCATTGGAAGGGTATTTTCTCACCCTTTTTATTTCTTTGCTAATAAACTCATTCAAACGATGAAACAGAAAGGTAGGAAGTGAACCTTCTTAGCGCTCGGTTGGGTGTCAATGCAAATGGCGATGAAACAAAAATCCACAGAAGAAAGGAGGGTATGACGTGAGTGGTTGGGCACGATTAAGATTAAAATTAAGACTAGGATTAAGAATAAAATTAGGTTAAGATTTAGATTAAGATTAAGAGTGAGATTAATATTAAGATTAAGACTAGGATTAAGCTTAAGAGTGAGACTAAGATTAAGTTTAACATTAATGTTAAGATTAAGATTAATAAAGATTAGATTAGGATTAAGAATAAGATTAATATTAAGATTGAGCTTAAGAGTGAGATTAAGATTAAGATTAAAATTAAGATTAAGATTAAGATTAAGCTTATGAGTGTGATTAAGAATAAGATTAAGAATAANGAGTGAGACTAAGATTAAGTTTAACATTAATGTTAAGATTAAGATTAATAAAGATTTAGATTAGGATTAAGAATAAGATTAAAATTAAGATTAAGATTAAGATTACGCTTATGAGTGTGATTAAGAATAAGATTAAGAATACGAATAAGATTAAGTTTAAGTTTAATGTTAATATTAAGATTAAGATTAAGTTTAATATTACGCTTAAAATTTTCAAATGGTATGTATTTTCTCTAATTAAAATTACCTACTTGACGATCTGGCGCGATGGTATTACTCAGTATGAACATACATACATACATATGTATGTACGTGTATATGAAGAAAACTTCAGAGTCATGTCAGCCTAGAAATCCAACGGAGAATTACTTTTGCCAAAGAGTGATACTTTGAGTTGAGTAGAAAATTGAGCAGTAAAGCCCTCTCTGGTTGTACAAAAACTAGAATCTGCTGCGAGCAGCTCGGTAGCTGGTTCGAGCTTACCTGAAGGTGGACCATTGCAATGCAGTCTATTCAACACACTGGTTTTTATTTTAGACTAAACAGTTTCGCTCAATTGCAGATTATGTCCTCAGGCAGTTCGGTGATCGTGCAGGCCAACCTAATGTCCTGAAATACATACATAAATATGTATAAGTAGCATCGCCTTCTTTTTTTCCGTTTGTGNGAGCAGCTCGGTAGCTGGTTCGAGCTTACCTGAAGGTGGACCATTGCAATACAGTCTATTTAACACACTGGTTTTTATTTTAGACTAAACAGTTTCGCTCAATTGCAGATTATGTCCTCAGGCAGTTCGGTGATCGTGCAGGCCAACCTAATGTCCTAAAATACATATATATGTATATGTAGCATCGCCTTCTTTTTTTCCGTTTGTACAAAAAAGACTTAGAGGTTTTCGCTCACCAGTACCTTAGTATAAAACCGTGTACCTAGAAGTATCTGAAATTCAGTCTGAAAATTCCATATACTGTTCAAAGAAATTCTTGTTTGTATGCGGTAATCACTACTTCATTTCAGTTACAAAGCCAAATCTTTTCTCCGATGAGTAGTGCGGGCGATTTAACGAGCGGTAAATCATAAAAATTGTGAATATTAAATTTGAATATTAGAACTGTGAAAACATAAAAACTCAGTTTTGAATTTATTACGATACCATACCATTCCATCCAGCTACTTTGTTTTTTTGCCTTTTCCAAGAAAGCTGCAATAATATTAAATTAATTAAATAACAAAATGGCACTTGACAGCAAACACTAAAAGAGTACGAATATTCCAGCTTCAGCTACAGTGTCAAAAGTGATGATTGCTACATCAAGCAGACAAGCGGATGACTAAAGTGTGTCAAAGGCGATAGCGTGCGAAGTGTGTAGCAACAAATATTCATACATTTGCTTATACATACAAATGTACATANTGATGATTGCTACATCAAGCAGACAAGCGGATGACTAAAGTGTGTCAAAGACGATAGCGTGCGAAGTGTGTAGCAACAAATATTCATACATTTGCTTATACATACAAATGTACATATGTAATAATAGTCCTGTTGATGCTTATGATGACGATTTTAACGTGGCACTTGTGCATTCGACTGTTAAAATTCTAGTGCGAATGCCATTAAATTGGAACAGAAAAGCATCAGAGCAAAAAATGATAATGATGTTGAAATAGTGAAAAAGTTTTGAACTTTTGACATCGAAAAAAAATAAAAAACATTTGTGAAACTCTAAAATGGGATTAACAAAAATGAAAATACGAATTCCTCTAAAGTGCGGTCATAAACATCGTCAATTAGCCTTTTGCACAAATAGCTAAAGGTTGGATGACAAAGAGGGCGCTAGTGTTTGTGGACTAAGTGCGAAAATTTCAATTTCAATGGGCAGATGGCCTAAGGACCAAATAGATGCATTTTTGGTACTAAAATTGTTTGTCGGTTTGAGCCGCGACAAAAGCTAACTGCCTTCCTCCCATGCGAATTAGCGCCAGTTGCTCATCCCGAGTGCAGACAGGTCTTTCTGCACTTGGTACTTCAATTTTGTTCGTGAGCGGCCGTGCTTTCGTTGTCCACCAATGGGTGCGGAGTCGAATGATCTTTCCACCGGAGCGTGGTTAGTTGGTGTAATGCAAATAATATGCCACAAAAACTTAAAAAAATCAGCTGTTTACGCAATATGAAATTATTATCTGGAACAGGCATCCAATTTTGTCGATATTGGTATCACATTAATACTACATTCAGCTCTTTTTACAACTTTAGTTAGACCAATATTAGAATACGGATCTGTTGTATGGAATTCCCGCTTCCAAGTTCATTCAGAAAGGATTGAATCAATTCAAAAACAGTGCTTACTTTTTGCTTTGCTTGAGTACAATCTCACACCTTATACTAGTCGTCTAAAGCTCATTAATTTGCCTACGTTTGCAAGTCGTAGAGAAATGCTAGATATAATATTTATAGTAATATTAATGACAGGCTTGATTAATAGCCCGTCCGGCTTAGGTTAGGTTGGGCGGCATTCCTGTGTACACTAACTTAGTTTAAGGTGCTTATAGGTGCTTAGCAAAAAATTACATACATAAGCTTGCTTTGAGATCAACGAAAAAAATAACTGCCAATATAACTGCGGTTTCTCTCCGTTTTGATTGGACCGTACAATAACGGATAAAATTTTGTATGGTTTCTTCTTCCTCCTCCTCCATGCAGGCCTTGTAGTAGTCGTTTCTGGGCACGCCTAGTCTAGCTGAAGGATAAAGGTCGACAGAAAATACAAACACTCTCACGTTTTCACTCACTCACTAGCGAAATTCAAAATTATGACAATCATATGCTATTCACAACTGATGAAATTTCAATCCCTGTTCTTTCTTTTCCAATAAAGTTTTTTTTTGTGTATAAGTAGAAAAAACCTCTGCGCAAACATAAAAGCTACTAATATAACACTTGCAACAATGGACTACCTATATTGCCACGTTTTCTCGGCTTTGCTGTTATTGTGGCCTCTATTCTTGCGTATACCCATTATGACTTTCCAACAATTTGTGTTCGTAAAGTAGAGCGATCTCAATGAAAGATGCAAAATAGAAACTTTCCAAAGAAATATTTATAAAGGCCAGATAAAACCAACCATTGTTAAGATTTTTGTAATAGTTTAAGAAGTGAGTAGACTGAATCAGGGTATAGTATAGAAAAACTAAAGAAAAGCATGATAATTGAAAAGAAAAATACTAAAGAGACGGTTTTTTAATTCCTTTTCCTATTTTTTAGTGCATTCAAAGGCGGCCAAAAGAAAAAACTTAAAATAATTTCATTTATGCTGCCATGGAGATCTATATATTAATACGCTAACATAAATTTTGTCTCCGTTCGTTTGGCGATTCTACCGAACCGATTTCAAAACCAAGAACACCGTTGGAAAGGCATTTTTCCGTAGATGAGCAGAGTTTTTAGGTTTCACAATTGGTTGAAAGTTACGGCCAAAACCGTCGTTTAAACATTTTCGAATTGTGTATACATGTTGCTGCAACATGTTCAATTTGACATGTTTCGCCTGTTGTTTCACTACACATTTGAAATTAAGCTTTGAAATAAAGATAAATATGAAGATGAAGAAATAAATGATAACGATGAAGTAAAAAAAAAGAAGGCTAAAGTGAAGATAAAGACGAAAATGAAGACAATGACAGATACATAAGAATTAGGGTAACCAAAAGGGTAAGAACATTTCTTGAATTTATGAAGTGAAACTTCTTTAGCGGCAGTTGTTTGGTTGGGAGTAAATTGTCAAATTCAAGGGGAATAATGCACATGGAAATAGTTCTCAGCGGTTTAGCGGTTTGAGAATAAAAACAAAAACAAAGATGCCTAGAGGTACAGGCAAAAACGAAGATCAAGTAAATTTAAACACTTTAAGGTAAAGGTGAAGAGGAATATGCAAATATAAAGATAAATATGAAGAAAAGGATGAGGATGAAGATCGATATTGTTATCGATATAAAACTCGATATTTTTATCGATATAATAATCGATATTGATATCGATATAATAATCGATATTGATATCGATAAAATAATCGATATTGTTATCGATACTGTTATTGATTAAATAACCGCTATTTCAATCGATATAATAATCAATATAATAATCGATATTGTTATCGATACAATAATGGATATTGTTATCGGCATAATAATCGATTAAATAATTGATTTTGTTATCGATTTAGTCATTTATATTGTTAACGATATGTACAATAATCGATACTGAAGATTTTGTATTTATCGATGAATTAATCGATTTTACAATCGTTGTATTTTTCTATCTTTATGGATATTGTTATCGGTATTTTTATCGACACAGTTATCAACATGGTTATCGATATACTAATCGGAACATGAATGTGATCACATTACATGGCAACACATCACACGATATTACATCACATAATATGATATCACATCACCCGATATCACGTGACATGGCATTATATGATATTACATCACATTATATGGCATGACTTCACATGACTTGACATCACATGATCTGACATCATATGACATGACATGGCATTACATGACGTGGCATGACATGATATGACATCAGAGGATATGACAACACATGACATGTCCTATCACATCACATAAAATCACGCCACATCTTATCACGTCATCGCACCTCATCTCATCTACGTGAATAGAAAAAGAAAAGGATATAAGCAAAGATGTGAAAGATAAAAGCAAAGATGAAGACCAAGGTAAAGTTACCGATTTCAAAAGCAAAAACACCGTTGGAAATGTAATTTTCTGTAATGAGGAGAGTTTTTATAGTTTCGAAATTGGTTGAAAATCGTCTTTTAAAAATGTCCATATTTGTGTATGGTTGTTTTTGCAACCTGTACAATTTAAGCTGTTTCGCATATTGTTTTACTTCGTATTTGAAATAAACTTTGAAATAAAGATAAATATGAAGATGAAGAAACAAGTGATAACGATGAAGACAAAAAAAGGCAAAAGTGTAGATAAAGACGAAAATTGAGATAAAGGCGAAAATTGAGACAATGAGAAATACATAAGATTAGGTTAACAGAGTTGAATTCGAAATCGAATTATTCCAACTGATCAATGTTTACTGAGTTGTCGAAATTTATAGACACAGAAACTTAGTTGTCCAAATTTACGGATAGTTATCGAGCTATAAAAACGTGTGGGATTAACGAAATTTGTCAAGTTAAAGAAATGTATCAAGTTATCGATATTTATTGCAATTATCATTATTTATAGACTTAACGAAATTTATCGAGGTGTCGTAATGCATGGAGTTCTTTCAACTTACAGAGTTATCGATAATTATTGATCTACTGAAATTGGTTGGTTCAACGAATCGAAGTTTATGGAATTTTCAAAATATATCGATTTATCGAAATTTCAAGGTTATATAAGCTTATCGACATATCACTGCTTATCGAATTTAATCGCCTTAACAAAGTGTAACGAGTTATCAAAATGTTTAGATAGTTTTCGAAAAATGTGGAGATGTCAAAAGTAAAAATTTATAAAGGCATCCAAAGTTTTTACATTTTTGAGTTATCGAAATTTATCGAGCCATCGAATTTTACAGTTATCGTAATTTGGTCGAGTTAACGATTTTTGTTGAGTTATCGAATTTTAGTGTTCTAGAAATTCATCGAACTTTCGATATGTATCAAATCATTGAAATTTATCGATAAACTTGAATGTATCGGGTCAATTCGAAGTCCTGCCGAAGTCCTCCAAAGACCTTCTCAGATAAAAAAAAAATTGCTACGTGTTATGTTAGTAAACCTCTCCAAGGCTTCTAAAACTAGAAAAACTGTCGAATTTCGACAGTAACTGGCACTCTAGTTTCTGTAAATCCTTTACACGCTCAAGTCTATCAACTGATATATATGTATCTTTTTTATTCAGCAGTATCTATTGTTTGCTTTTAAGTTTTGTGTGTTTAATTTTCGAAAATTAAAATTAACAAAATTGATATTTAAGCAATGTATACGCATTTAGGCGTGGATGCTATAGTACATACACACACATAAAAGAATACTAAGAACTTTCACCTCCGCAAATTATCTTAATTTTTCCTTCGATATAATAAAATTTTCGTACAATTTTCAGTAATCAAATAAAAATTGAAATTAACTTTTCAAACAGTTTGTTTATATGGTTTGATAATTGCTACTAAATTTTACGCTTACTGCACTTTATTGACTTGGCTATTTATAAAATGAAAAAGGCTCAGCAGAGAGTCGAATATGCATGNTCGATATAATAAAATTTTCGTACAATTTTCAGTAATCAAATAAAAATTGAAATTAACTTTTCAAACAGTTTGTTTATATGGTTTGATAATTGCTACTAAATTTTATGCTTACTGCACTTTATTGACTTGGCTATTTATAAAATGAAAAAGGCTCAGCAGAGAGTCGAATATGCATAGCATCTAAGTACGTACAATTTACACACCTACATACAAACTGATTTGGAGTACCATTGATCTGATAAACATGCGAAAAATCTCTACATGTACATACATCTAAATATATATATTATAATTACAAGTATATTTGCATACATATTAAAGAGAAATGTTTACTTAAATTTGGTTGCTGGCGCGTCTGTTTATTCGCTTTGCCACTTGTTTTCTGCAGCCACACAAAGTGCGTATATTTGTACTGATGATAAGTATATTATTATATATATATTGACGAAAAAAGTAACAATAAAAATTAATACATATTTATATAGATATGTACATATGTATGTATGTACGTACAAAGAAAGCAAGAAGGGAGCGAAAAAAAAACAAAAGTTTGTTCAAAGTTTCTTTTGAAATCAAAAATATAGCACCATTGCAAACTTCCTTACTTTTCTTTTAATTTAAATCGCTGGTGAATACTAACTTTTCTTGGTGTTTAAAAATGTTTTGCAAAAAAATAGAAACGATATAAGCACGGTCAATTAAGAAAAAAATCGAGTGTTTCTTTTTGCATGCTGGCCAATTTCCTTTGAAAGCTGTGCGGCTAAATGCGAGCGAAATAAAACTTGACTTGTACATTGGACTTGAAAGTTGCGGATGCACAACAAATTCGAAAATAATAATAATAGATTGGCGCTTACACATACACTAGGCGACAAATGAAAGTGTACACCTTGTTCTAATATAAGTTATAGTGACACTTTATATAAAGTTTACGAAAATTCAACAAATTTTGATCCACACTTAAAAATTTTTATTCAGTTTTGTAGCCTATTTAGTTCTAGTAAAACAAAATGCAAGTTTCAAGTCGCTAAAAATTACTGTTGATTTTTTAGATTTTTTTTTTGTGGAGCGTGTTGTGCGTTTTCTTCCATATAATGCATGATTTTTGAATTTTTGTGAACTTTATATAAAGTGTGAAACTTTGATTTATATGGTTTATACATATTATAGAATGAACTATATGAATGAATTATTATAAGAAAACAACTTTTTGGTTTTTTTTTTACATGCGAAATAGTAGCGCGCACTGCTTGCCACTAAACCACAGCGGTGAGTATCAAATTGTCTGCCTTCTTTTTCCAGGAGCTCCTCCAAAAAGTTTCTAGTCAGGGATAGTGGAGTGTTTAAGGCGGCGCGCTCGACTGCTGACTCGATCCACACCCCAGGAGGCCTCATTTAAACAATCCGTTCTGGCATCAAGCTAGTGGAGGTGTCTTCAGCCAATATTTTATTAAATTTTTTGAAAGTAATTTCTTGGACGTTTTTTATAATTTTTTAGAAGAAGTTTTTTTGAAAATATCTCTTAAATATACAGTCGGATATAGCTTATCAAAAGTTTTCTAGAAACACTAAGATCGATTTCGCAGACCCCTATATTTCATACTTCAAAGACATTGGGTCAAATAAGCGTTGCCGGTAGGAGTTATTACTGTTTGCTTTCTATACACAGGCAGACCGGCTAAAGGTGAATGAAAGTTGAAAATGCGTGTTTATTTGGCTTTATGTTTAGACTAAGTAAATTCGTGTTTAAAAAGAATTGGCCCGTGACCCTTACAAGCCTTTACGCCATACCTGCTTTGTCGTTTGAGTAATAAATCCATTGCGTGAAGCAATATATCAAAGTGATTTGTGGCATTTTAAATTCATCCACTCACTCCAGCTAAGCCAATAGGAGATTTTAAATCAAAAGAGACAAACAAAATTTGGTTTATCTTAAATCCACACTTTATTGCTGCGACATTAGAAAATCTTAGCATCAAACTGTTAGATTTCTGAAGAAAGCAGAAAGATATTCGCATTAATTTAATTTAATTTAATTTTTTTGTATAAACCAAAAAGCCTATGATATACATACATACATGTATACATATAGCACTACACAGATATTAAATTACTTTCTGTATAAGTTTAGTAGCAGCATTTTTATTGCGTGAAAAAAACAAGACACAAACCGAAGCTAATACCTAAAAGAGAATTATAAAATATATGTAGTATACATTTCGTGGAACATACATACAGACATATCTACAAGTAGTATGCATACGAAGTGTGTGTATGTAAAACACTCGTTTGTAAATGACTATACGCGCTTCTGAATACAATCGTAAAAAGTATTTTTCCAACCACTAACCACAAAGGACTTCCTGCTTTACGCACTAAAAATCTTATTTTCTTATTTCGGCAAATTTTTGTGACAAACCAATTTTACTGGTGGTTTTTGCTTGATACCAGTTCCGTATTTTAGCTGTTTATATTTTTATCTTCTTAGAGCAACAAAAAAAAAACCAAAAATCCACGAAAAACTTTTAAAGAGGAAGCAGGGCAATTACTGCTCATAAAAAAT
>NW_016171941.1:0-13716 GCF_001687245.7 Rhagoletis zephyria | reverse complement strand
ACAATTCCGACCACTCGGTGTACGTGAGGTACCTAATGATAAGCAAAAATAGTATGTATTGATTCAGGAGGCGCAAATAAATAAATACTTACATCTTATCTTTTTGATGCTGGCGCTTGCCCATTTTGGAATTATTTTGATGAAGTTCTTAAACAAATAATAATTTTTTTTTTTTTTAATTAGCAATGTCGTCAGACATTAAAACGATGGCCAACAAAACAAATGTTCCTCAATCAACAAAGGACATCTTTCATATTTGACTTAACAAATTTGACTTATGTGCTGGGTTGCCACTGCATTTCCATGATCCAACTAATTGGTTCATGCAGCATTTCGGTATAGAAATTCACTGGCTCTACAACTGTGCAGTGCTGAAATAAGGAAACGGAAATGAGAGTTACTAACCTTTGAATTCCTTCCAGTATTTTAAAACAATAGTTGTGTTTCTTTACTCATTTTCAGTAAAAGTTTTTACGAATTTTCATGTTTTGGCGTTTTCGTACACAATTTTTCGCTCAAAGTAGTTCAAATCCCTCAAGTGAACTATTTCATTTTCATAAAAACATTAAAGGTCTTCACACCTGCTAGTTGGTCCTTTTCATCTTTCTTTTGTTAATCTGGTAAACTATGTTTATCAGCAGCTGATTCGTAGCTTTTTTCTGCGATTGGTGTTGATTGGTGTCCAATGACTGTCATCATGGGGCGAGAGTCTCCGAAAGTGAAGATGGGATCCCCGTGAATGCCGTTTTTGGCTTGCCGGTACATTCTTATTGTTGTTATATCAGCTACTTAACCCTGCCAAGAGTTGAATAGTCCTTTAATCGTTGTCGCCAACGTGCTTTTTCGACTGGTCCGACCCAGACGAGGAGGAGTGTGAGTTGAGTAGACTTGGTATGGAGAGACATGATTGGTGTCAGGTCTGGAATCTCCACATGTCGGACATATGTAAATTGGGTACGTCGGGTTCTAGTTTGGACAAGTAGGGGTTTGACGCTCTAAAATGTTCAGATTGTAATTGAGCTAGGGTAATGCGGCAGATGAAGCTGTTCTCCTGCGATTGATAGCTATTGTACTCCGATGACGACATTCACAGCACGAGAGTTAGAGAAGGTAGTGACAGTATCACGACGAAGGTCGTTTATTGCCTATCTATACAGTTCCATGTCCACTGGTTGACTTGCGTACTATTGGGTATCACCCCTCTGTTCGTAGAGATACCTTCCAACGTGTTTGGATCGGTACGTATTCGGGTAGGGTAACGTTTGTCTGGATCTCATCCGTAAGTTAATGCTGATGGCTTGTTACGTGCCTGGGAAGAGGCTCTGCTTCCAATGAGCCTCTGTTCGAATGCTAAAAGTGATAGCAGCTGAAAAGAATTAGCTTGCTGAGCATAAAAGTCTGCTCCCTGACTGGAAGCATATAGACATCGATTTGCAAGTGATGTTCTTTCGGCATCAGAAGTTCGGAGGTGATAAGGAAAGTCTCCGTAAATTTTGTAGGGAAGGAAGATAGGCTCTAAGCAGTGAAGAAGCAAGAAATATCAAAGAAACAGTGGTTTACGTTCGAGAACAGGTCATCAATTCCATTTATGGACGCCAATATTTAGCAGTGGTCAGTGGGGAAATTTCCTCCAGTAGCAGTGGAAGCTCAAAAATTTAGAAGTGGAACAATAGGATACATACCAACCTGTGGGAGCTCTTGTGTAATACCTCTGGCCTTGAGGTGCCATCTCGAAAGAGTACTGATGACTGTCAACCACAGGATGCCTTAGTGTCCTCCACCACCTTTGACAGATCCAGCGATACCAGCGCAGTTCTCTCGCAAGGGCGTTTACAGTTTAGGCCGTGAGCCAACTGCGTGTTTATTGCCTTTTTGTCTCAGCTATTTTAGTCGACGACGAAGACTCGTAAATCGCAATTAGTCTACAAATCTGTACAAACCTGGCAGACAGTGCACTTATTCAACATAGAATGGAAATGCAACTAACATCATTTATTGATCTTTCACGCTGCCATTGCGAATGAAGCTCAATAGCATCTATGCCACACCAGCTAATGCAACGAATATTCAGTACAGTTATGTTGATAAAAGCTTCAATGATTTTATGCAAATTGTTGGCAGATAATTTATGGAAAAAATGCACTTTATATGGCATAAGTAAATTCCTTCTGACCATAGTAGAGATGCAGATCGGCAGCATTGCAGCAACAAAGCAACAGCTGGCCATTAGCACTCGCAACTCGCCATAACGACTAGATCTCAATTACACAGCGGAAATGGAAAGGATGACAAAATATGAATGTATCTTCCAAAAGAATGCTAATTTTCAATTACCCATTGAATGCACCGCATGTGCCCGGCGGTAGGCCGCAAGCAGTATGCACCTGTGACTGTCTATGTACATATATTCAACTTGTAGACGTGCAACATTAAAATCCAGTTGTTGCAACTACATACATGTTTCGTTATTGATTGTGCGTCTTGGTTGTTTTACTATATAGCTTGGTAAAACAAATAAGTCGAAGATATATGACAGCAATAACGATAAACAGGCAAAGGCAACTAGTGATGCACAGAACTGAGGAGCAGGAACCGGATAAGCGTTTTTTTTTTGTGTTTTGAGAACCGACAGGTCCAATATCTGAAAAACAATTCTACTGGAACGGAACTCGATTCCAAAAGAACTGAAAAGCGGTTCTGGAGGAAAGGAAACTCCGATTTGAAATTCGGTTTGTATACGTATTAAGAGGTTCTGGATTGATCTACAACATTTTTTTTCATTGTCTTCCTGGTCTTTCACATTTTCAAATCGCTGCCAGCTGCGACAACATTGAAAAAATGGAAATGACAATTAGCTTTAAATGAAATGCTAACGTAGAAAACGCGGATTTAAATTTAATTTCATATAAATATTTAATTTTTATAAAATTTTGCAGCAAAAATATTAACTGAGGAGTGAATGGAATTTATTTATTTATATTCTTTACTTTACTTTATAACAAAAATATTAAGAGAAATAGAATTTTTGTAAAAACATTTTAAAATCTTTTGTTAAGCTATTTCGGTACGGCCTATTTCCGTTACCTCTTTTGTGAGAACCGGAACCGATCCAAATTCCTGATTCTGCTTGGAACCGCACTCGACAGAACCGGTTCTTTAAATACTCGGAACCGCACATCACTAAAGGCAACAGTCATCAGGCAACAATGTATCGAACAGCCGTGAACTACACCTAAAGAGAGAAGTGTGCAAACACGGCGAGGCTGTAGTGCAAGTATCCATTCTTTGAGGCTGAGTGCGATTGCAGCTGTATGTGTTATAAGCGAATATAAGCCTATGCAAACAATGTTTATGAATAACGAATATATTGCGTGCACATCTTGACTGCTCTAAACAAATTAAACATCATTTCCCAATCGACCAACAAGCGAGTTCGCTTAATAATCTTGCGGATTGAGAACGAGGTGACATAAACAGCACTTACCAACTACCGACTTCTAGTACGGGAGCGAGAATTTCGTGTTATCGATGCTATAACTAACATAAATAAAAAACATTAAAAGCTTAGTACTGGAATCTGTCTAAAAGATAGATATATTGATCTTATGGTGAAGCTTCCTGCTGGATATGAGCACTGACTCTGTTTTCTGCTTTGCGATCTGAAATCCATTTTGCACAATCCACGATTGAACGGACGCTGATTGTTATATCGCAAATTGCGCTAAAATGTTAAGGTCCTTTCATTTGTGTAATAACTCACACCGTGAATTATGCGTAGCAAATATTTAGTTATTCCGTTTATATGCAACGCGATACTGTACACTCTATTATTCACAACACTTTGTATGTGCTCATTTTAGGCCACGGTGAGTCCTGCCACTTCTCACGTCTTCTTGATAGCGACTAGTGGATTCTGGGGTCCCTGATTTTCCGTTTTCCGTGATGGCAAGACTATTTTTTAGTCAAGTCCTGTTCTAACAATATATAAAGATTGCGCTAGCCAGGCTATGCTCTACGCATGGATAACGTCGCTCCATTGAAAAGACAATTCGCCTCGACTCCCTTGGATGGACAACGAATGTCAGGGCGCCCACGAACAAAATGCTGAGGGAGTGGCTTAGGCTCGAAAACTTCCTCCAATGCTGCGCATTCCCTCCGTAATGCATACCAGCGCTTGACGTGAAAGTTTGGTGAAGGACAGGCTTACCGTGGCTAGAGTAGTCTTCGATGCCCAAGACATAGCGACATATGTCACTTTCAGTCGTACTATTATGGTTCTTTGGACACAATATTTGCTTCCTAAGCGTTTGTTACAGCTGGATAAGGGCGCGTTCACATAAATAAGTCTTTCACAGGCTATCGCACTTGCTGACGTATAATATGAATGTTTTTGCGACAACAAGTACGATAGCGATCCGAAAATAGCAGCTAACTTTTTATAGAATCGCTTCCCAGAGCTAAACCAAGGTACCTCCACTCGGTAATGACATTTACCACGACTCCAACCAGACTTTCATGCGTGGCAGGGTTATACTTTTACCAGTTCGTCCACTACTAGATTCCACAGCACAACACAATGCGCGCCTACCATTTTTGATTGCAACTATACCAAGCTGTTCCCAACTTCCGTTTCAGCAACGCTCGGTTGAAGAAACTTTGCTATCCATCTGCGTAAAGTTGGCAACGCTTTCCAATTTTAATCTTAATTGCAACAAAGTCGCCGTCTGGGTTGTCAATAATCTTCTTCGTCGCTTTCAGCTGAAGGTTTCAGTTGTAGGCCTGGATGCTATAGCAGGATTGTATGTAGTCTCTTATAACAACGTTCGCAATGAAAGTGGGTAGAACAAATAGTAAAGGAGAGCCCTTCTTAGGTTTTCGTTGCCTGGTTTCTATACTTTCTCTAAGGCTTGTGAGGTCCTGCAACTACCATGGTGAGAGATCCTCAGAGAAAATTGTGGAACTGCTTCCTTTCGAAATGTATTCGGATCGAATTTCTGTCATTTTTTGGCAATTTTGGTGTGGTCTCCAAGCTATCGGAAGCATCAACAATCAAAAAGTTTATCTTTACCTTTCTTTTCTCCTCCCTCTTACTTCGTCTTATTAGGTGAATATTCCCCTTAGCACCCTATGCGCTTTGCTTGGTTGAAAATCCTGGNCCTCTTACCCAGCCCTAATAACGAATTTCGGGCTATGGTTAACTCCAGAATGCTCACACACATTGATTTGTACTTCCTACACACATACATAAGTATTCACATATGTATGTAGTTGTAGATGAAAATTTATAAAAATAACTGTTACTGTCATGTAGACAACATAACTGTGTACTTTTTCAACCAATCAACTAATCAAACTGTCACTTTTGACACTTAACAAGTGTGTATTCATATTTTACAAAAAGCTCAGCTAAACCAACCCACAAGCCAAGTCAAGCAAAGATCTAGTTACCAATCTTATTCGTATGAGCAACTGCCGCAAAAAAAAACTAACACTGCAAAGTAATTAATTTTTAATTAGTTGAGTAGTTGCCGCATTTCAAGTGTAGCCTGTCACCTTAATGCATGTTTCATGTCATCATCGCACTTCTGCAATAAAAAGAACGAGGCGGATCGGTCAACTACTTAAATCAAACTAAAAAAGCATCTCGTAAAGATTTGTACTTGTTTTCTTAGCCCAGCTTAGGACAGAGCACGTATAAGCCGCTTCATATCAGCCTGTAAGCATAAAATCAGTTTGACTTAAAACACGCTAACAATTATATGGATTTGGCTTAAATATTAGTTGTTGTTAAGTCGTTTTAATAATGTGACCTTTTTTTACCACTGAAGTAGTACAACATCTAAGTAAGAAAAAGAAGAGCTTAATTTCTTTTAGGCAGTTTTGAGAACGAAATTCGTTCCTCCCTCATCTCAAACCTAACTGCTTAGGTGGCAATCGTTTGCAGGGCTAAGGTTCAAATACTTTGGCTCTCACATCCTTAATAGCCACGAGGCGCTCTGGGGCATTAAAGTTAGCCGATTCGAAAATTGAGCCGATTAGCTCAAGAAATTTTATCTATTAAGTTTTGGGTGACATTCGGAATGTGGTATCACAAAGCACAATCTCCTAATTGTCTAAGCAAGTCGCTGTGCATAAAGCTGCGACCTAACCTAAACATCGTAAATTAACTAATAAGGACTTTTAGGCAGCTTTAAAAGCCTTGGTATTGTGAAAAACTTCGCTTTGGTTGGCAGACAATTGCAACACTATATTGGACAAACCTGCGACTACGTAACGAGGATGCCTTATGATGAGTTCATGTGACCCAATGCAGGTCATATGGTTAGCAGGCAGGAAACTGTTTCTGCCGTTAGTCCCCAAAGTACTGTTCATATAGTCTATAGACGGTCTAAGATCCTTCTGATCTAGTATCTCGAGATGCTCCGTGAAAAGATATAAATCGCTTAATGTAGGCGCACATGGTGGAGTCGCCTTTCTTGTGAAGTAGGCAAACGTCCATGCAACCATATTCAGCGACGCACTTGTAAAACTTTCCTGGAAACCGATCAGCTCTAGAAGCTTATTTAGTTGTTTTTCAGCCGCGAAATTTCTATTCGTCCTACAGGAGTTCAACCAGATCTCGGAACCTTCAGTAAGACACCTAACTTTCGCATTTCAGACGTTTTTCCTATCTGCCAGCAGTTCAAGCTATTTGCACTCACATATTTCGGCCTCTCTTTTTATTACGGTAATCACTTATATACCGTTTACCTCTTCTTCTACCTGTATCGATCGCGGCTCTGTAGGCTTTATGCTTTTTGTCTGCAGCGGCATAAATGTGGCGAACTTTGACACTCGGAGCGAACTTACGTCCAAAACGCTGGGAGTTGGTTTCTTTTGTCAATCTTAACATACCCATATATCTTCATTTATCTTCTTATGCCGGAACTTAGTGCCATAGTCTACGATGTTTCTGGCCCGGCGAACTCGAACAGCCGCAGTCCGTTATCGGAGGTTTCGTTATGGAAGAGGAATCTTCTGCACAAACGATCCCTTCCTTGCTGAGTCAGGCGTTGAAATAAATAGTCAGCGCTCATAGTAGGTGTCTCCTCGTCCTTCTCTTCTGTCGAGCCGTTGTCGCAAATTAGTGTGATGTTGAGGAGTCTACCTTTAATGCTTATATGCTTGTAGCGAGTACTTGGCGGTGAAGTCTTTCGCCGTCCAGTGCATTTCTTAGATGGTGGTGACTTCAGCCTTATTCTTAGCTGGGCAGGAACGTCTTCCACATAAAGGGCCCAGGTAATCCAGGTGGGTGCCCTCAAATCATAGTCTTTCAAACGTTCCACGTGGTTGTCATCTATAGAAGGCGGTCGCATCCGAAGCAATTGTGAACTGACTTCAGTGAGTCGTTAAACCAAATAGGTCGTAGTGGCCCAACCGAAGCTCCGTTTCTTTCTTCCGTAAACCCAAGGCTCCATACTGATTGGTTATCGCAACTCGCATAGAGAGACCATAGCACTCCAATGGCTCCAAAGCATTTCCTCTGCCTGCAAATACAACACAGTGGTCTGGTGGACTAAATTTGAGGTTGAAGGAGATTTCCATACAAATAAATGCGCAATTTCTATTCTTTCGCGATTCCGGCATACCCTTACATAATTATGTTTGCCACTAAACTATAGAATAAGCTACGTTAAATCTTAAATTCGTACTCAATGCTGATCCTCCAGTTGAGCCTGTCTGGAAAAATGTTAACGACGTGCATTACAACATTCTCAACCTCCGCCAAAGCGCCCCACACCCTCTTTGACAATATCCGATTCTGCTAAGATGCAAAATACTATCCATGCAATCTCTATGTTGCTACAAGTGTTCTTATACATACTTACATACATTAATGTGTATATGTATACTCCCTACCAATCAAGCGCATCATAGTCCCAAGCTTGTCTTTGGAAGCAATTGTAAGAAAATGTCCAGTGCCTACGCGCCGTTGTGTCGCTGTGCGCGCAAGCTTATGTGGAATTGCGTAGCATGTCATTTCGTTTAATAGACGCGTTGCAATGCAGAGAATGGCTAAGAACACGGTCGCTGTGATACTTTGTAGGCTCGCGTTGCCAAGTTGCCATGTTGTTGCGTCGTTGCGCCAAGGAGAGAGACATCTTCATAAAGCCAGCGCGAGCAGCTTAGTAGTATAAAAAAGGATTAGGTGCGGCAAGCAGAAAAGTGTCGCATGTGCGGAATATTTGAAAGCTGGCGGCGTGAGTGGTTGCGTGGGTGCGTGCAACTTGCTATGGCATCGAATATCGGGCGGATATTGGCGGGTATCAGAATGTCATCGGTGTCCGAACGACATAAATTAATGTCACTTTGCGACGCAAGCCTCAGGCACTGAGTGGAAGGAGGCAACGAGCAACAAGCAAAATAAAAGCACAGGCACACGGCAGACTACTCTGGGCTACAAAGGAGTGGCCACATCCCGCATCGCGGATGCTAAGCGCTGGCACATAAGCTATGTAGTCAGCGGCAAAGTAAGTTGTTCGCAGTGGACTTAACTTGAAGGACACTTTTTCTTAAATTATTTTGCGTTTCGTTTCCAGCTGACATTTGCATATTAAAATGCAATTTTTATATAACTATCAAATTGGTTTCGATTGCTTTTAGCTGTTNTTGGTATCGATTGCTTTTAGCTGTTTTTTTTTTTGTTGCTGCCCGCTGTCTTGACATTTCCGCATTCACTTGGGGGCAATTAATTGCTCATTAAACCTAAAAAGCGGTGCCACATTCGTGCAACACTTTCCGCCAGCCTTGTCACTGAGCACTTAAGACCCAACAACAACAAGCATAACAGTCGGCTGTAATGAAGTAACCGACGGCGCGCCACGGCTATGGCATAGTCGCAGATGTGGCAGTTGTTCGTGCTGGTCATGATTGTGATTTGCATAACAATTAAGAAATAGTTAAAGATTGCAATGAGTTGATAGTCTCACAGCAGCCACGCTGACATCGCAACCACCGAAGCTTTACTTACAACAAATCGCTATCTTGCGGCGCACACCGCCAGACAGTGGCCATTGCGCGCGGTTGCCATCGGAAACGCTGTGAAGATTAATGACGATCAAGCATTGATTAGCATTTAAAGCGGCGCTGATTAAATTCGAAACGGCAGATGTGCGCTTATTCAGAAGCGCTGCCGCCGCTAATAAATACGCTTACTGTCGCGGTTGCCACCACAAACATGTTACTAAAATGTAGCGTGATGCGTTACGCGTTACGGCGTATTAAGCGCATCTCCCCATTGCAAGTAATCAACCTGTGCACCCATTTCTGAGCTAGACAAATCAAGTCTAGTACATAAATGAAGCTGCAACGAATTTCCGTCCACTTAATTGCCGTGTGGCTGCATCGCGAAACGGCAACAAGACGCGCAAGTGCATTAGACCGTACCACCTTACAAGCAACCAAAAAAAAAAGTTCGCCCTACACCACTGAGTCTAAAAAAGTATTTTTGGAAGGCGATTTCGAAAACAAAATTTACTTTTTGGCTGGGCCTTATAAAATTTTTTGGTGACACATATGTATGTATGTTCCTTCGTAAATAAACAAAAAATGTTTTCAAATACATACATTGCCGGCAAAAAGTATTGGCACAGCTGCTTTTTTACAATATAGATATGCAACAATTTTTGTTGTAATACTCTTCCGCCATTTTTTTTATAAAAATATGATTCATTCTACAATAAAAAAACATAAAAATATAATATCTAAACTTTGTGCAAAACTCGCCAAAATTCAGCAAATTTGAATGCAAATTTTCAACTTTTTAATTAAATTTTTAAAGTTTTTTTTTGAGTATGCAAAAAATTGTCTCCAAGAACATCGATATATGATACTTTCAGAACCAACTATAAATGCCGAAGATATGACGAGAAATTTAAAAATGCGGCCACTATGTTCGCTGAAAAAAAAATCGAATTTCCCTTGCAAATATACTTACTTTAGATTCGGAGGAGTATGGCGATCTTTTTTTCTGGTACGGTCTAATGTGTATATACAATGTACTCATACAGTCTTGCAGATTCTCACTATCTGCCTGTCCAGTATTTCTTGTGCACCTCAAGTTGCTTTTATTTTCTTCTTTCATGCATAAGTATGTACATACATACATAAATAGTAAAAGGCACTTTTGTTGGTTTATTCGGCTTGTTGTTCAATTAAGGCGCACACCTTTTGGCAGTGACGTGGATTGCGGTGGCGGCTGCGCAATGCGCGCATTTCACTATTCTGCTATGGTAATTTGCATAAAAGCCGTTTAGTGTTTAAACTTTATTTGAATTGGCAATTGAAGCGTCACAAGCGCAATTTGCAATTCCAATTTCTTTTGGTGCCGAATACAACTATTTCTTTGATTGTGTATGTATGTACATATGTGTATATAAAACATCTGCCAGCTGTTGCGCAGATTCAATGCAACAGTTTATTTCCGTTAAAACTTGATTGACGGGCAGGGCGTTAAGTTAATACTTTGCTAAGTTTTGAAAACTTGTAAAGTGATTAAGTTTAATTTATGATCTGTGTACGTATTACTCGCACCAATAGAGGTTTTAAGCAGCAAATCAAAGAAATTAAGTTTTGAAGTTTCTTTGACAAAAAAAAAATTATTTGCGCGACCGATTAATAAATTCATACGTATAACTCCATATACAGTGGCGGGAAAATCAATATAAACATAATATTTTAACAATTTTTCGAAATTTATATTATTATATTATATTATATTATTTATTTATTTATTTAATGTTTATTATTTTTTTTTTATGAAAGTCTATACCACTATCAAAAAAATACCATGTAAGTCCGAATTTTAAAGTTTGTAAAAAATGAGAAAATTGAACAAATTTTCGTAAAAACTTTAGCTTTTTTTTGGAAATTTCTTCCATAAATATAGTGTTGCAGAATTTTTTATATGCAGGCGCGGTGATTCGGAACCAAGTTCAACCCCAAGGTCGTGGCTCATCAAATTTTCTTATGAATTTCTTTTCTTTTATGTCGGCTAATAATTTTGTCTTCTAAGAAATGTATGTTTAAAAATAAAAAATTAAACGTTATATAAATATAAAATAAAATCGAGTTTTTGTATTGTTTTATTCTGAAAACCCTATCTTTTAAACTAAATTGGTAATCGACCTTTTTGCTTAATCAAGCCATTTCTCATCGCCTAGACATTAATGAGCAGTGGGATCAAGGTGTATTTAACAAGGTGGTGCAGAAAATGCCTCCTGCAAACACAGACTAAAAACTGAACTCATCGAGGAGGTAAATACCAGGTGGGCTGAGGAAATCACCTGCCAAACTACCAGGCAAATTTTGGCCTAAGATTGATATAAGACGATCCATAGCTCTTACTCGGCTAGACCGCTCCTCTCTCAGATTAGTAGTCGGGGTAATTTCCGGACATTGCCTGATGGGCACACACGGAAAAATGTTAGGATACCCCACGAACAATTTTTGTCGCAGTTGCAGGAACGAGGAGGAGGCCATCGAACGCTATCTCTGCCATTGTTCCGCCCTGGCCAACAGGCAAAACCAATTCTTCAATAAGTACTTTCTGGATTGTTTAGCCGACTTGAACTCGGCGAACGCCCTCGACTTTTAGTGCTATATAAAACGCACTCGTTGGTTCAATTACTAAGGGAGGGAAAGAAACAAATATGGCTTCGACCAGTGGCATCACAACGGGCATTTCCAGCCTACGTATGCTCCATGCTCTGCGCGGGGCAGCCACTCTAACCTAACCTAACTTGGCTGAATTGTAACTTTGTTCTTTGACTCGATTTTCGATAAAAAAAAAATGTGCAAATACGCGCGTATAAGTGTATACATACATATATGTACTTATAGTATTCCACTTATGTATATAATACCATCAAGTTTCAAGTGATATGGAGTGTCAATCAAAAGCGCCGATTAGGCTTCACACTTCACAAACCCAAATACAGTCAGCAACGATCATCATTAAAAGCGAAAAATAAAGAGACAAACAGCCTATCAGCGATTGCGAGAATGAATTCAAAATACGGAATTACTGGATGTAGATACGCATGCACTGGCATACATATGTATGTATATATGTTTTTCTAAGTATGAATACATAAACTGGTAGATAGCAAAGAATTATACATAGATCTATAAGTCGCATTTACCAGCAATGCCACTTATGCCACGATCCAGATTGGTGGCACTGATGCCCCCAGAGTATCGAATTGCACACCACAAGCCAAGTCACACATTACCGCATCCATAATCGTAGCAGTCAAGTAAATTAAATTGATCGCGATATGGCAGAAACCAGAGCAGCATAGGCAGAAGCTGCAGCTGAAGCAGAAGCAGCTGCCACTGACTTGGTTATGGACTTGGTTTTGCGGAATTTCCGCAACAGCGGATGAATGGCCGGCCGGCCGGCCGACCAGACGGCAACTAAATGCAAACGGATGCGTAAAATATTTCTATTTCAATTTGCCGGTCATTTGGTCATTTGCAAGTAACAGTTGCAATTGCTATTTCAGCCGCTTGAAAGTCGTCTTAATTGGTTGGTTAAAGTCACGAGTCAGAGACTAAAGCAAATCGCTGATAGAATTCGAACTGGTTCTGGGGGAAAATCTGCAACAACATTTGGCAGCAGCAGGGTGGTCTGACAGACTGAAATGCAAATGCACCGCTGACGACAGTCAAACAACAACAACAACAACAGCAACAACAACAAATGCATACAAGCGTGTGCATGAAACTTGATGGCAGCAAGGGCATTGACTGGCGGCACACTTTCGGCAGCCAGACAGATGTTGAATGCAAAAACATGCACGCACACACGCACGCACGCACGCACACACAAACCAATNGGTGGAAATCTATAGCTATGTATATGTAAATTTCTCTTGGTAGGCGGTCCTCTGCAAAAGTTTTAACAATCTCTATATGCGCAACTACTACTGCCACCCAGCTCTTCTTATCCTAAGCCCTTGCCTATGCCCGCGTTTCGTGCAAACTCCTTACGTTGCTTCAGGTATTTGTAGTGGTTTCTCGCATGTCATTTGCGCTTTAATTTTTATTGTTCGCTTTATTGAATTTTGTTGCACGTTCAACTATACGCTGTCACAATGCCACAAATTGCTGTGGCAGACCCGTTTCTAACGCCCAGGGAAATCATAAATTAGAATCGATCGCTTGACAAGTAACTTGAAATATTTATACATACATACATACATACATACATGCATGCATAACGAAAACACACAGATGCATACATGTGCTCATATGGATAATATGTATGTGACTTCAATCTGCCATTCGAATGCGTTGCCCACCTCCTTACTTAAGTCCCCACCAGTCAGCGTACTCGCAATTGCGTGCTAAGCCAGTGTTCGACGGCGTATTTAGCAATTGTTGCAAATAGTAATTTTGTCATTTTTTCCTTTCGCCCAGAGCTATCAGGCAAGCAGCACATTTGTACACACATATATCGATAGATNGCATGCATAACGAAAACACACGGATGCATACATGTGCTCATATGGATATATGTATGTGACTTCAATCTGCCATTCGAATGCGTTGCCCACCTCCTTACTTAAGTCCCCACCAGTCGTCAGCGTACTCGCAATTGCGTGCTAAGCCAGTGTTCGACGGCATATTTAGCAATTGTTGCAAATAGTAATTTTGTCATTTTTTCCTTTCGCC
>NW_016171940.1:0-13717 GCF_001687245.7 Rhagoletis zephyria | reverse complement strand
CACGCCCGAATCGCAGCACCCTAAAGAGGAGTAGAGCCCCCCTTAATAGGCATGATCCTTTACCTACATAAATATCTTTGGGTTGTTCCAATCATTTCAAAATAGCAGACTTTTTGTAGCTAAAATTCAATTCTTAATTTCCAACTAATTTCCCTCTTAAATATTAAATGGAATTTTAGGCGTACGTCAAAAAAAAATAAATCAGCGCAGACTCTATTGTTTCAAAACAAAAAAATATATATTCCACACGGCACTCTTTAAATACAAACAAAGTCAAATATTCACGCCATTATGCCATAAAAGTCTGCATTTGGCAGCGCACAATTTTTTTTTTTTTTTATAAATATGCAACATTTTTATGACATTTGGTCTGCCAAGACAATGTTAGCATTTTTTACACTCTTTTCGCATATAAACGTATTTACATAAATAAAATGTAAAAGTATAGCAAATAAAAACTCATACACCTAAACCAAAGAAAAAAAAAACGAATTTTGTTAGCCGCCATGGCGTATGCGCGATTATATTATTTGTAGGTAGGTATGCAATTTTTCTACACTCCCCCATGTGAATTGTGGAACTTTTTCAATTTCATAGCCGCAGTAACAGCAGCTTGGCGCTTGGCGCTTGGCGCTTGGCGCATTCGTATTTAAGTTAGTACTACATATATCATCACTGCGCTGCGGTTGCCAGCCAGCTGGCGCTAACGTCGTAAATTTGTTGCTGGCTGTCGCGAAAATGTTGGTTTTTATTACAATCATTTTTATTATAATTTTCCACATAGCACACATATCGTTTTTTTTTTTCATTTGCTGCATCATCAGCGGGCAGCCAACGCAAATGCGCGATTGTCTGTGTGTTCTTCTGTGTAGCTTCTATTATTTTATAAGTTGATTTTGTAAAATTTTTGCACATTTGCTTCTCTCTTTGCGCAAGCATTGAACTCGATGCGAAATACAATATACATATGTATGTAGTTAGTGTGTACAAATATATATATAAAAAAAAACTATTCACACATTATCAGCGAATTTTGGCTTTTTATTGAGACAAACGCTGAGCGATGACTCGCACTTTATGAACGCATTGTGGTTTTATGGCTGCACTGAATTTGTATGAATACGCGGCTGTGTTACAACTTGGAAGTTATTATATTATACATACACATAGTGCAGATAGCAAAAAGTTAGAAAAGTTCATGTGTGGCTTTTTTGTTGGCATCAAGCTGACAGCACGCAGCACAGCACAGCAGCCATGGGATTTTATAGTTCAGCTTTATCGAAAATTTACTAAAATCATATTGTAATACAGTCATTCAATATAAGTGGAATGCCGCCGGCTATGACTTTGAGAAGAGTTCGGCTGTCGTCAGCAAAATATTTTTAGTTTGTAGTTGATTTTGTAGTTGTTGCTCAAATGGGTCTAAGGAAAAACTTACGGTGCAGTCATTATGGATAAAATTCTACTCATTCGCTTTTTAATCATTCGCTATAGATCTTATACAATTAATTACTTATTGTTGTTTTGTTTGTTTTTCAATAAAGTTGTTTACACAAAATGCGTTTTAATACACTTTTATTGTTTAGCGCTATTTATTTGAGTGCGCATGCCCAGCAATGGAGAATCACTGAAAAAAGTAATGGGTGCAGCAGCAAATATTCTGTGATGCATTTGATATGTCTAATTTGTAATTTGTGTAATTTTAGTTAGACTGTTTAGATATTTTCGGTGACCGCAGGCCTGCGTTCAAGCGCAGTTTCCGACATCAAATAATAAAAAATATCAAAAAGTTCTTTCTGAAAGCGGTATTGCATATAGGTACTTACCGACAGTCTAACAGCAGCGCATGATCCTTTTGTCCAGCGACGGAAATCATTTGATCCATAATGCCACAGGGCATACCAGCAAACTTGTGTTCGGCGGCTTGGCATACTAGGGCGCGTTTCTTATTGCTTAAAAAAATGCAGGAGAAAAATAAATATTTTATTTACTACTCGAATACTTAGTTTATGAAGCTAGCTATGGTAAAGCAAAATTACAAAAAGAAAGAAAAGTTACAGACGGCAGTGTTGCCAGATCGGACGTTTTCCCCCTATACATATTTAGGTTTTTTTGACACCCTAGGAGTAAATTTAGGGAAACCAAATATTTAGGTTGAAGCTTTAGAGGGACGAAAATGCATCTAGGGGAAATTCAAAACGGATTTTTGGGGGAAATCCGTTATCTGCGTAAACGCTTTTATGTATCGAGAGCTTATATTCAATACCCTTTATCTGCTTGTTTCACAAAAACTACTTTGTTATATTACAACCCATCTGGGACATTCCCGTCATCACTGATGTTAATTCTGCCTTTGCAATTTAATAGCAAATTCTTCTGTCAAACATTATACAAGGTCAGCCTTTATATTACCGATAATAGTTTAATGCTTTGGTCCAAATAAAAAATAACAACTAGATTTAGTTTCAAGTTTAAGTGAAATGAAAAATGTAATCCCTCTGAAATGTGTACTCAATAAAAATACACTAGGGGTATTCACGATTCAGCGCATACTGTCTAGCGTGGTGCATAAATAGCATTTACATTTACTATTTACAATTTACATTGAAAAATTAAAATTACAATAAATTCTAAATAACCAAATTTAAAGGTAGGAAAGGGAGATCTAGGGGAAAATGGCATGCCCTTGGGGGTAAACTACTGCAATAACCTGGCAACACTGGCGGACGCATAACAAACTGCCTGCGAGAATTTTGTACATGGTATGCTAAGCAGGATTGCATACATTTAAAATTTTGTACGCCGTGTATAAATACGCATTTCTACTAAATTTTTGACTACTAATTTACTCACCTCTCCAGTTGTTTGCCGGTCAACTGTTCCAGGAAGGTCAAAGTCGCCATTTCAACTGCTGCACTCGAAGACAAACCGCCACCCACTGGTACATTGGATGCAAATACTGCATTGAAGCCAGGCAACTGACCCTCCAACTTCAGTTCGTTGGCAAAATAATGAATAACACCTTTCACATAGTTTGCCCATCTGAAAAGAAAAAGTTGAAGAACAACTAAGTTAGTATGCTGAAGTGTCAAATTAGTTAGTGTTTAAGTAAGCGCTAGTGTACATAAAAGAAGGAATTTTTATTTGTGGCAGCATCATAGTATTCGACCGAAATAAGTTCATCTCTTCACTAGCTTTGCTTTGTCCACATTGCACTTAACCAAAACGTTACAGGTGAAAATTTGCCGTAAGCCCTTAATGAACGCTCTAACCTTTGCCATTCACATTTCTGGACTACTTTGCATGGAAATACACAATGGTTATATAGTCATGCATGCACACACATACAAATCACATACAAATCACATTGCGTAAACTACTTTGAGTTCATATTTTCATTTCCTTTGTGGCCTTACAGTTGAGTTGTTGGACTTTTGAAAGGAGCTCGTGTGCACGTGTGTAGGCACTATGGGTGTAGATGTGCATGCACAACCAATTTCGCTTCTATAAGAGGGCTGCCAGATATCCCCAGGTTTTTGCCTCCGTTTATAAACAAGGCAAGATGCGGATATGTATACTGTTTTTCTATATAAGATAATTTTCCAAAGTCATTTTCATCTTCATTTGTGTCGTGAATGAAAAAACTTTATTATCGCTTAATAGGCAAACATTTCTCGTTTCACTAGGTTGTATTGAAACTCTTATTTTCATCTTTATTGGCGCTGTAACCGCTTAAGCGATTTTGGCCGAGCCCAAATCAGCACGCCAGTAGTTTCTCTTCTGTGCCAAGTGACTCCAAATGGCAATACCAAGTGAAGCCAAGTCCTTCTCCATTAGCTCTTTCCAACGCAGAGGAGGCCTCCCTCTTCCGGAATGTTTTTGTCCACTCGAACATGACCTAGCCAGCGGAACCGCTGTATCTTAATTCGCTGCACTTTATCAACATAATTGTAAAGCTTAAATAGCTCATCGGTAAATCGTTTGCCTTATTCGCCATCTCTAACGCGTAGAGGCCCGAAAATCGTTCGCGTAATCTTTCTCTCGAAAACTCGGAAGAGCCGCTTCATGAGATGTGTTCGTTGCACATGTCTCCCAGGCATACACCAGAACAGGCATTATGGACGACTAATAGACTGTGATTTTGTACAACGAGGTAGGACTTTACTTCTCAGATGCCTACTCAGTCCTAAGTAGCACTTGTTGGCATGGTTGTGATTCTCTCCATACTCCAGAAATTGTAAGCTCTTGCAAAGTATTGTGCCTGAGCGGTTCAGTCCAGAAACTCTTATTATCTTCTTCAATATCAGATTAAATATTCACATGAAATGGCGTAAACTTATCTGATACTTCGTTTGGTATCAAATGGCTCGAGGAGGTAATTGCTAATTCTGAAAGGGGCTGATGAAGCTGTATTTAAGACATTTTCACCGAATTCTTCTGGTTTTGAGTGATACAATTCTGGCAGCTCTATTCTATACGCATACCAGTGCATTTGTCTTTCAGTTGACTTGTTTATTTGTTTGCTTGCTGGACAGCCGGTCTCCTATGCCAATCGCTTGACAGTAGATATACGAGTATCTTAGGTTAGTCTGCAGACGAGTTAGCAAGTAGACAAGCAACATCACTCATCAAGTAGTTACTCATTGCTGACGGTGTACATGTGTTGAGTGCAAATTGTTGATGCTTGCTGCGAGAGCTACGATACTATTTTACCCACAAATACCTGACCTAGGTTAAATACCTAGGTTTGTACTTGTCTGTGGGACAAGTAGCCATTGCTGCATTGGAGTTGATAAGCAACAAACAACTTGACGGAATCACATATGATTTGTTGAACAATGCTGGCGAAAATTAACTTAAAACTTATGCACCAAAATTTTTGAGTATTTTTCCATTGTTTTTGTGCATGGCAACAAAATCTTGCTCTAAATTTAATATATATGTAAATACAGGTGGAATTGTGACGGTATATTGTTTTGAATTGCCTTCTCAAGCGACGTGAAAATTACAGGGTATTAGCTATTTAATATGAAAAAGAAATAAAATATGTAATAATACTTTATTTCTGCTGTAGATCTGTTTTTTTATGAGCGAGTTAAGTTATTGCTTAGTACTCCTACCATGGCATATACGATACTTTTAGGGAGTAGAAAGAAACATTCTTCTCTCAACTCGCATATTATCTGATAGGCGTGCGGCGAGCAAAATACTTAAACTTTATAGGTCTACAATTGTCCACAAAAGAGTAGAAGTGCGATATTTTGACCATTATGGACTATTTGCCTTTTACTGTTTGAATGCTTATTATATTTTATAAACGTCTAGCTGGTTATACCACAAACACCCTACAAACTAACATTTTAACCTTTGTACAAAACCTATAAAAACTCTGCAGACCACAATGGTATATGAACTGGCACGGAAGGGGTCCTGAAAGATATTACGAGACATCAATTTGGTAGGAGAATATCTGGCGAGCTTTCTAGAACTGCTTTGACACATAGTCGGTGTTAACACGGGCAACTGCTTGATGGGGACGCATGTCATTAAAATGGGTCTGCAGTCGAATGACTTCTAACGTAGTTGTCGCGAAATACCCGACGACATTACTTCCATCACTACTCTCTTACAGTGATGCTAGATTGTGGCTAATTTCCCTATTTGAGGGATATTTTGCCACAAAAATTATTAAAAGGGACATTTTGAATAAAAAAGGGATCTTCTTTTGACACATTGACCAATGCATAATTGATAAAAATTCAAGAATATTCCACATTCTAATGTAATTAATCGTTCTGAAGATGTGATGTGGAGTGAAATGATATATAATTATTAAAAAGTATAAGGACAATTTTGAAAATTTTCTCACGTCAACCAATTCAAGTGATGTGTAAAAAAGAATATTTTCAATTAAAACTTGTGTTTCATGTAAAAAGCGGAATAAGTTATCTGATGTATGTGCTTCAATTTTAAAGCCCCCAAAAAAATCATATTTGCTTAAACAATGCAAATAATTTGTAACAGTGCTAATTTTAAGAATCACCAATAAGTATACAACAATAAAAAAATCAAATATATGTATGCATTAGTTTCCTTAATATGGAAAACGTTTTTTTCAAAATCTTGGGTTGTAATAAACACCGAAGCTAATTTATGAAAGATGGTCAAGGCAACATCGCAAAAAAAATTTAGAACAAAGCTTTTTTCTTAACATCGGTCGCCCCTCGGCAGGCAATGGCAAACCTCCGAATGTATTTCCACCATGGAAGAAAGCTTCTCATAAAAATACACTCACCGTTCGGAGCCGGCGTAAAACTCTAGGTCCCTGCCACAAATCGGAGGAGAAGCTCGTCCAAACACTAACATATACATATATGTAAGTGCCAATCTATTATTATTATTTTTTATGAATGTTACTTCTTTACTACTGAAATATGCATTGTTTTGAATTCTTTGGGAATTTTGTGGGATAAAGTTTTGAGATGTGGGTAATAGAGGGATTTTTTCCCTATTTTTGTGGGAAAAGAACCATATACATATAGTATACATATAATTTCGGGTATGCAGCTTTGTAGGACATAAAATTTTAGTATAACTAAGTGGAAGTTTCAAGTTTCTAAAAAAGTGCCACGCAGTTTTCTAATTATATTCTAAAAAAGCAACGCGAATTTTTAGCAACTTAAAACTTAAAACTAAAATTGAATGGCCTACAAAACTGTATACTCGAAATTATTCTAGAGATTCTAATTAAAAAGTTGTAAATTTGAATGCAACATTTTTGAGACATTTTGGTCCGCCATTTTGAAACAAACAAAAAATAGTAATTCTGAGAAAATTTGAGATGAAAGTAAATATGTCAAACATAGTCTGCCCAAAGTTTGGTAAAACTGAGAATTCCCGTTTCGGAGATATTTAGGTGGCCGGTACAACTTATCTGGGCTCAAATTTGTATGCAATTAAACACTAACTTAAACACCAAAGAGAGGTTTTACTTTAGACAAAATCTAAGCCGCAAATATTGCAGACACTACCACTCACACAAAACATAGTTATCTTTAATTTACTAGGCTTTTAACATGTAGTATATTTTTCATCAAAATAATGAAGAGGAGAGTAGAAGTTGCGCGCAAAAGAATGAATAAATTTGTTATTGTGTGTTTAAAGCAGCAAAATATAAGGGAAGCATTTTAAGGTAGTATACATACATAGTAAGTACAAGTATATACAAATACTTATTTATTTATCTACACCGACAAATTTACAAAATGCACGCAGATGCAAGACTGTATAGTATAGTTTTTGAAAATCCTTTATCGTTGCTTATCCAATGAAATGCTGGATTGGTTCAAAAAACCACATTTTCCTCTGACAGTTCACAACTCCACTTCACAAATGTGGTTGGACTTACATTTGCATGCCCACACCTCTTTTGGATACTTTTCTCTGTATATTGCACTCGAATATTAGATTTCTTTTTCTTATTTTTTGTTCGCTTTTCGTACGCAGCGATAATATCATTTGAGCAAGTAACTACTAGGTGGACATGTAGCTATTTTTTGGCACTAGATACGAAAGTGCATGGGCGCCAGCAGCAATTTGCGAAGTTCCTAGAAAAGTGTAACTCGATGCCAGTATGCAAGGTGAATAAATAGAGTAGATGAGAAGGTTATAGACTGCTTAAGCATAATGAGAATAGGTGTGAAAGATTGAGTTAACTAACCGCCCAATACATATACATACACATAATTTTAGCGTATACTTAACCACCAACAACTGACAGATAACTACCAAGAAATTTTTGATGCTGCAAAATAGACAAGCTTTCGCTACTCGTCTTCTTTACATACTCGCAGTAACCAGTTAAAATAGTACTGTAAGGAAAATCTCACGTTCTGAAATGGCACAAAAAACGCCGACGCCTGAACACGTTAACTAAATATTGGGTCGTAGATTATATATCTGTGTACCGTTTTTTTCAGATCAGGTCACTTTCTCAAGATATAAATTAAAAATCAGAAATAACTGTTATTTAAGGAGTATCTAATTAAATAAAAGTCAAAAAATAATTGTTGAAGAGCGATTTTTATAATAAAAGTTAAAACTGTTACGGTCTCTGGCTTGCATCCATTATTAAGTCTATCTAACTAGTCGAAATAACGAAGGCATGCATATATAGACAAAAATCCTTCTAAGCTACAACATTCAGCCACATGAAACTTCTGCTAAGTACATATCGATGGCTGAGTGGAAGATCGACCTATCTCGGCAGCCAGTTCGAACCCTTTGACACAATTAATTATCTGTAGCTACTTACTTTGGCGCTTCCGGTTTCAAATCGAGTAGCGAAAATTCCACATGCTTTGGGTCATCACATCCACCACAGTGCGTAAACACTGAAGCCTTAGTGTCCGTGCGACGGCCGCCAACGATCAGTGTGACCATAGGCAGCGCCTAAGGGCAGGCAAGAAAAGAAAAAATATCTGCGTAAGAGCAAGAAACTACGATATAATAATAAAAGGCAAGCAATTCAAGAAAAAAGGCTAGCGAATCGTCAATTTAAGGCTTTAGCTACAAAAGAGCAAAAAAATATTTTTTATTTTTCTTCTTTTTCTCTACATTTAACGCTCAATTTTCTAATTAGTAGTTTTTCACCGCTACTGAATACCTTTTTCACTCTCTTTTTGTTCGCCTTTATCCGTTTGCTCTAAATTTTTTCATGTAGCTGGTTTAATTAGGATTTTAGTTTTTTCCTGCATTTTTTTACTTACCATTGGCAGGACAAAACCGTCATTGTAGTCGATATGTTCACCAATCAAATTAACACGTCCTGGTGCACAGCAGGCCAGTTCTGGATCAGCGCCAAAAATTTCATGATATGTCGATTTGGCCAATGCCAAAATTTCTTCAAACGTGGCTAGTTTGGTGACGGCAGGCATTATTATTGTCTCAGTTTACTTGTTACTTGTAGAATGTGCAATGCTGGGGTTAATATTCAGCAGCTAGTGATTGCTGATTGCTGCTAATTAGTGGCACGTAGAAACACGAGGAGATTGAGTAATTAGACTTGCTTTTCTGATAGACTAACTGTGTACCACTTTTTTGGATAATTACTGCAAAAAAATAATTAAAGTAAAGAATTGTCTTATGCTTGTTTGAATATAAAATAGTCTGATATTTGCTTTGCGTGTTTTTTCTTTGGTAAAAAGTATCATTTAGATTGGTTAGGTTGCGCGTTAAAACACGTTAAAAAAGCAACGGTAACCCTCTTGGACACAGCTGGGAACTGTCCCCAAGCCTAATGTACTGGCCTTACGCAGTAGTTGTTAAGCCTATTCTGCTTTATGCGATATTGAAATGGTGACCAGGTCTCAGCAAAGCTACAACTGAAGCACTTCAAAAGGTGGAAATAACTACGTTGCTCTGCATGTTCGGCGCTTTTCTCACAACTCCATTAGTGATAATGTGCGTCTTACCCAATATTTTGCCAATCAACATTGTTTTAAAACAGTTAACAGGCTGGAGAGACATTCAGGATGGCCACACCGCAATCTTAAAGAACATAGATATACCGGGCACAGATTACTGTGTACCAAGTCTTAACTTCATAAAGAGGTATGGGATCACTCCACTTCTACAAAGATGGTTGTAAACTTGAGGGCAAGGTAGAATGAGGGACTGTGCAGCGTCTTCCAAGCTGCATATGTAGCAATATCTTCATCTACTAAGACAGTCAGGCGTTACTAGAAGCGCTTGACTCGGTCACATGCACCTCTGAACTAGAGGGCTGACCAGTATGCTCTCCACATGGTGTGGGTTCCGAGGCCGGTCAAGGCGGGCGAACTTGCAAGAAAGAGCATACCCCTCCTATTAAGCCACCCTGAAAGGGAACGGAAGCAAGGAACAGGTGGAATAGTCTCACAACTTGCAACGACATAAACTTATGTGGCCGAAATGGAACGAGAAGCGGCCGAAAGGTCTCCCCATGCTGAGCGGAGGGGGCTTAGCCGCAGCCATGGGACTACTAGGAGGTCATGTTGCCATTGGAAGGCACGCATAGAGGCTAGGGGTTGCACCCAACGACTTCTGCAGAAGCTGCAGAGATGAAAAAAGCAAGGAACTTTACGGAACCTGATATGTGAATGCTCGCGCTTGGAAAAAAAGACGAAAGTTCTTGGGCTCAGAATTCTTCGATGGTTGAACCGACATAGCCGAAGTATGAAAACGGCAACATTTGAGTTTCGCAGACTTCATACGATATGTCGCGACGGTTTAAGTAGGGCGGTTCTAACGTCCCGCGTGGTATCACAAAGGGGCCTAAAAATAGTTAAGGCCCAAGTGTGCTACCGAGTAGCCTAGTGCTCTTCTTCTGAGGTGATCCTTTTAGCTAATTTAGTTGGACCTAATGTCCCGCCAGCAGAGCTATTCAAGTACGGCAAAAAGTTGTTGATAATATGCAGGCATCAACTATTATAAATAATATGGCGTGTGCTCTGCCCAATCAACAAAAAAGCGATCGTTCCAAATGCGCTAACTACCGTGAGTTCCGTCCCCGAATTGTATGAAAGACTGAAGCCTACCATTACCTTATCAATGCGGCGGAGATCCGGTATTTATAACACGTCAAATACTGAAAACGACACGCGGAAAGAGGATTGAGACACAACGTCTATTTGGCGATTTCAAAGTCGCCTTCGACAGCAAGACAAGGAGTTGTATTTATGCCATAAAGTCTGAGTTTGTTATCCAGCAAAACTAATAACAATAATAAGTGTTTGGCCGAGCTTCTCCTCCAATTTATGCTATACGTCTTGATGTCGTTACGCAAATGCCGAAAGGCAAAGAGATTTTATAAAAAGCTTTTTGAAATACGATGGTATGAGATTTACTTCGGGTCCCACACTGACGGGATGTATGGCTTTCGCTGCTTCCTTCTCGTTAAAAAAAAAAAACTCACATAACTGTTGGCCTTTATGATTTCGAAAAGTAGACAACTGAGAAGTAGAGCGCTCCCAATAATATATATGTATAAGTCCGTTAAATGACAACATCCGATGAGGCGCGCCTTGGAGAGTTCGAGAGAAAGGTTCTGCGAAAGACTGGCGTGTAAATATTAGTTACAGCACCGATCGAGAAGAAAAAAACTCAAACAAAAAAGTTCAAGTTCGTAGCATACGCCCCATTTTCACATTAGATCTCATAAATCGCATATAAAGAGTACTGTTAAAATTTTGGATTAAAACATATCAAGATATTCTGTGAGTCTAGGAAAAATTGTCTATAAAGATTTAATATTTTACAATCAAGAATGAATTTCGTGGTTTACTTATTTTCGTTTTAGCGTCACTAATTCATATAAAATATGAGCAGAAACTAATTTCATTTAAAGAAATGCAGAATATAAACCTTAACTGTTGGCATCATTAGAACGCATAAGATAAAGCTTTTGTTGCATATTTCTAAACGCAGTATATTGATGCGGATATTGAACACACCGCTGTTATAAAACCCCATGAAACAAACTGTTAAATAATGGATTGCCGTCGGGTTCTAAGCTATGCTTAAACCTTCCAGTTTGAATTGATTTCAAACATTGTACTGAAATCCGGATAAACAAAAAAGCGAGTTTATATGAGCGTGGTAATAAGACATCTCAATGAGCTTTTTCTTGAAGCAAGTAAGCATAAGATTACAAAAATAAAAACTTTATCCTCCTTTTATAGCATTTTTTAATTTGTATCGTTTATTTAAAAAAAAATAAATAAAAAATCAAGCAAAAAGTGCAAAAATTAAAGCACAAGTTTCCTGATTCACAAAAAAATTAGGCTGTTCATAAATTTGTTCGCTTAGGCTCAGTAGCTGCATTATTCACCGTACTTTAACCAACGCAACGTTTCGCTCTGTTTACACATGAGCAGAGATCAGCGAACGCTAACAAAGCAAACGACCACCACCCAACGCCAGAAACTTTTCAAATAAAAGTCTCAAAAGTGTTTTAAAGGCATCATAAAAATAATAAAAATTAAAATAGAAGTAACTAAAAAGTAACTTTAATGCAAACGTGTCGACGCACATAAAACAATTACGCAAAAAGGCAATAAAACCAAGAAGATAAAATCGCGAAGGCAAAGTAATTTAATCACACACACATGAAGTCTTTTATGACTTTCCGGTTCATCCTGCACTTTAACGGACTCTTGTAAGGGTAAATTGAAAGTTTTCTTCGTTTATTTAAAAGGCAAGGTTTAGTTTAGAAGATTGCAAGTCGTACATTTCAATATGGAATATGTATGTAGGTACATATGTTCACAGAAATATGAGTGATTTAGTTTTGTTTTCGTATAATAGTCTCACGAAATCAAGTCAATATGGGTATATACATATATCGGTTGTCATATGGAATAGTAGCTTAAGTCGGGAGACTGGCTTTAGTATAATGTACATATTACAAGGGCCAGCAATACGCTACCTAAAGGCGAAAAGGTGCCAAGTCCAATTTTTTTTTTTTATTTAGTTTTTGATGCAGAATGACAGATAATAAGAGACAACCTATTTTTAGTCACTTCTGAACAATTTCAAAAAAATTGACTTGTCACCTTTTTACGTTTAGGTAATGAATACTAACTAATAGTTCTCTATCTACATATATCCTTTTTCTTTTTTATCAGTATCCTCATCCTCATCTTTTTCCTCATGTTTAACTTTATTTTTACCTTTTTTTCATTACTTGCTTCATCTACACTTGCCCCGTTACCTTTGTCGTAAAGAGATTAAATTTACCTTGATCTTCATTTTCGCATTTAAGACCTGAGACATTCTGAACAACTGAGCAAAGAAATTTTGCCGAAAAGAAAAAACAATCAGATAAAAGTTAGAAGCCATCAAAGAGGGCATACCTTAAAAATTCCCGTGGAGGCAAAATTTACAAAACAAAATGTTTATGAAGACATGCAGAAGACTTAAAAATCAATGTTGCAGTTCGATTCCTCATGCCCGAAATAGAGTAAAACCTTTCTCTCCGACAATTGGTATTTTTGCGGCTATGTATAACATTTGAAACGAGTAAATTTAAGAAATTTTTTTTCAACCTAAATATTCTCCTCATGCATATGTACTAATAACATTTCTACCAGGTGGTTTGGTTTCCTTATCTTATGCGGTGTTAAGCAATCCCTAATTGAGTGAAAAACAAAATCTGCAAATAAGATATGTTATATGGAGATACGACACTCTATTTACTGCAACGCAAATCCAAATAATAGCATCCGGCGATTGGGTAACGTAGTATAGTGATCTTGTTATTGTTGCAGCTTCTTTTTTCACCAAATAACTACCTCATGAAGCAACTACATTTGTATGACATATGTATGTATATATGCAGTACTCTGACAACGTAACATCCCTGCAAAAAATTTGCGACTAATCTCTAAAGAGAGTATTCCGCGATTCCTCTCAATCGGTTACAATTGGGCATTAATTAGTCCCAACTAGTCTCATACGAGTACTAATGGAGGTCAATTAATCTCGACTCATCCCTTGTGGGTATAATTGGAGATCAATTAGTCCCCAACTCATCTCTAACGGGTACTAACGGGTGATTTTTTTGAGGTTAGGATTTTCATGCATTAGTATTTGACAGATCACGTGGGATTTCAGACATGGTGTCAAAGAGAAAGATGCTCAGTATGCTTTGACATTTCATCATGAATAGACTTACTAA
>NW_016171939.1:12541-13718 GCF_001687245.7 Rhagoletis zephyria | reverse complement strand
AAGCTACAATCAACTACAAACGATTCTGGATCATAATTGATTAAAATTGGAGCTGTAGGTGTTAAGAGCTTCATATAAACTAAAAAAACTCATTACGCACTTATTATTCAAATAAAAAAATTTTTAAAACCTCAATCAACTACAAACGATGCTGGTACGCACTTATTTTTCAACTAAAAAAATAAATTTTTAAACTACAACAACTACAAACGCTTCTGGACCTGAATTCATTAAAATTGAAGCTGTAGTGGTAAAAAGCTTCATATAATTTTTTTTAAACAACCATTACGCACTTATATTTCAACTAAAAAAAGTTTAAAACTACAATCAACTACAAACGATTCTGGACCTGAATTCATTAAAATTGAAGCTGTAGTGGTAAAAAGCTTCATATAATTTTTTTTAAACAACCATTACGCACTTATATTTCAACTAAAAAAAGTTTAAAACTACAATCAACTACAAACGCTTCTGGACCAGAATTCATTAAAATTTAAGCGGTAGCTGTAAAAAGCTTCATATAATTAAAAAAAAACGCATTACGCACTTATTTTTCCACCACAAACAAAAATTTTAAAACTACAATCAATTGCAAACGATTCTGGACCAGAATTCATCAAAATTTAGGCGGCAGCTGTAAANTTTTCAACTAAAAAAATGAATTTTTAAACTACAACAACTACAAACGCTTCTGGACCTGAATTCATTAAAATTGAAGCTGTAGGTGTAAAAAGCATCATACGAATTAAAAAAAAACGCATTACGCACTTTTTTCAACTAAAAAAAAAAATTTTTTAAGCTACAATCAACTTCAAACGATTCTGGACCTGAATTCGCTAAAATTTAAGCGGCAGCTGTAAAAAGCTTCATATAAATTTAAAAAAAACGCATTACGCACTTATTTTTCAACTAAAAAAAAAAATTTTAAAACTACAATCAATTGCAAACGATTCTGGACAAGGATTCATTAAAGTTTAGGCGGTAGCTGTTAAAAGCTTCATATAATTAAAAAAAAAAGCATTACGCACTTAATTTTCGACCACAAACAAAAATTTTAAAACTACAATCAATTGCAAACGATTCTGGACAAGTATTCATTAAAGTTTAGGCGGTAGCTGTTAAAAGCTTCATATAAATTTAAAAAAAACGCATTACGCACTTATTTTTCAACTAAAAA
>NW_016171939.1:0-1529 GCF_001687245.7 Rhagoletis zephyria | reverse complement strand
TGAATTCATTAAAATTGAAGCTGTAGCTGTAAAAAGCATCATATGAAATAAAAAAAACGCATTACGCACTTTTTTCAACTAAAAAAAAAAAATTTTAAGCTACAATCAACTACAAACGATTCTGGACCTGAATTTGCAAAAATTTAAGCTGTAGCTGTAAAAAGCTTCATATGAATTAAAAAAAAAAACGCATTACGCACTTATTTTTCAACTACAAACAAAAATTTTAAAACTACAATCAATTACAAACGATTCTAGACCAGAATTCATTAAAATTCAAGCTATAGCTGTTAAGAGCTTCTTATAAATTAAAAAAAAAAAACCCATTACGCGCTTATTTTTCAACAAAAAAAATTTTAAACTACAACCAACTACAAACGCTTCTGGACCTGAATTCATTAAAATTTAAGCTGTAGCTGTAAAAAGCTTCATATGAATTTTTTAAAAAACGTTTTACGCACTTATTTTTGAACTAAAACAAATTTAAAACTACAATCAACTACAAACGATTCTGGACCAGAATTCATTAAAATTTAGGCGGTAGCTGTAAAAAGCTTCATATGAATTTTTTAAAAAACGTTTTACGCACTTATTTTTGAACTAAAACAAATTTAAAACTACAATCAACTACAAACGATTCTGGACCAGAATTCATTAAAATTTAGGCGGTAGCTGTAAAAAGCTTCATATAAGTTAAAAGAAACGCGCTATGCACTTATTTTTCAACAAGAAAAAATTTTAAAACTACAATCAACTACAAACGATTCTGGATCTTAATTCATTAAAATTGAAGCTGTAGCTGTAAAAAGCTTCATATGAATTTTAAAAAAACGCATTACGCACTTATTTTTCATCAAAAAAAAAATTTAAACTACAATCAACTACAAACTATTCTGGACATGAATTCATTAAAATTGAAGCTGTACCTGTTAAAAGCTTCATATACATAAAAAAAACGCATTACGCACTTATTTTTCATCAAAAAAAAAATTTAAACTACAATCAACTACAAACTATTCTGGACATGAATTCATTAAAATTGAAGCTGTAGCTGTAAAAAGCTTCATATGAATTTTTTAAAAAACGCATTATGCACTTATTTTTCAACTAAAAAAAATAAAATTTTAAAGTACAATCAACTACAAACGATTCTGGACCTGAATTCATTACAATTGAAGCTGTAGCTGTAAAAAGCTTCATATGAATTTTTTAAAAAACGCATTATGCACTTATTTTTCAACTAAAAAAAATTAAATTTTAAAGTACAGTCAACTACAAACGATTCTGGACCTGAATTCATTAAAATTGAAGCTGTAGCTGTAAAAGCTTCATATGAACTTAAAAAAAACGCATTACAGTAGTATATTTATGCCGATTCTGGACCGGTGCAGGCAGCGCTGCTAGCAGCTTGTGCTTTGCTGCTTGCACATGTGCAAAACTGCTATACGGTTTGCTGGTGCTCTGCCGCAAGCTTTGCTGGTCCGCCGCAAGATGTCGCCGATAATCCAAGTTCAGAACCCAGGTAAAAG
>NW_016171938.1:11769-13720 GCF_001687245.7 Rhagoletis zephyria | reverse complement strand
CGCAGGTACGTATGTACTCATGGGACCCGAATGGTCACAAGTAAATATGCAATCATTAAGCAAAGAAACCCAAAAAGCAATGCACTCACCTGGCCGCTCCTCCGATGGTGGTACCAGCATGCGGGAGAACCTGCGTGGGAGGAAACTTAACATACTCTACGCATAAATATATATACATACATATGTATGCCCACGGTGGCGGTCCCTAGGTACTTAGTAACTGACTTATCGATCACTTGCTCACGTTGGCGGGCAATGAGCAAGTCGTTTTAACTAGCGAAATCTGAGAAAAAAACTATAGCGAAAAATGTGCAAAAACGACTGAATTATTGCAAAGAAAAATTCAAGAGAAAAAAAATTGCAAAATCAAATTTAAAAATAAAAAAGAACCGTGAAGAAAAGAAAATACGAAAAGAAATTCAAGTGCAAAAAAAACTAGCATAGGTTAGTAAAAAATTATTTCTTTTAAGGTAAAAAAAACCACGTGGAAATTACGCGTATATACGTATGTGTACTAACTGCCGTGCCGAACAAAAAAACAACAGCAATGCCTAGTGAGCAAGAATGATAGAATACAAGATTGCGCCAATGAGAGAGGATTTTTGAGCGTAATTTTTGCGTGACGTCATCTTGGTGCAATTGCGAGAGAGAAATGCCAAAACGCATATAAAAATATGTAAACAATGCAGAAAAATGTGTTAATTTTAATATTACATGACCCAATTTTGCAGAAATCAATAAATATACAAAGATTGATTAATTAGGAACACGTAGCAATAACACGTAGCCCTTTAGATAAGTACGATATTTAGCACATGAAAAAATGGATGTATTAACAGTGTTTGCAATTTCATGTAGACCAAAAGGAAGGTGTGCAGCGAAGTGAATTTTTGAACTTGCCATTTTAAAAAGCCATGCAGAGTGCATATTTATGTTTGTGGACGGTAGCCAACCACCATAAACTCCACAGTTGTTGACTCCACAGCTTTTATTTGATGACTTTTGTTCCATTTCCGAGAGGATGCATGAGTGTGGCTTTTTTTGGAAGCAAATATTCTATGTCAGTAAAACATAATTTAAGCTGAACTTTTAAATGTATAATAATTTGGGCACTGTTTTGTATTAGGTACGTAACAGCGCGGTAAGATGCCGCTTGAATTAGCGCCTGGCGACCTTATACACTGGTGCATTACCTCATTCCAGCACTAAAAAGAATCAGATACTAACAAAAATAGTAGTAGTAGTAGTGTAGTTCACGTATATATTTACTGTAGAAACTGCTTTTGTATGTATGTCATTGCCAGCAAACTAAACCAGCAACTGTCTACATTCACCATGGAAATATACCTACTACAATTCACCAAGAAAAGGCCAACATAGTTCCATATACATAAAAGCTCATAGCTCACACACATAGCACAAAGCTCGATTTGGTGTTTAAGGCATGTCGTCGCCGACAGAACTGCTTCCACTTTTTCGCAAGGTTTGCGTCCGCAGGAAACGGAAAAAAACTTATATAGCATGCTTTCTTTTTGTTTTCACTATTACACTTTGCCACTGCACACTTCATTTTGCTTTTTAATGTCTCAATAATTGTTTAAAACCACGCAGAAATATTAACGCACAAATATTTAAATTTTTATTTGGTTTTTTCGTATGATCACATTCAACAATTGCACCAAGATGACGTCACGCACACAGCTCATTCTGTCAAAATCACAAAGAGTGGCGCAATCTCTATTTCTCTCAATCGTGCCTAGTGAGGGTGATCTTAGTTATAACTAAATTCCAAAAATTAAATTAATGATATTATGTTCTTAAATGCTACGTGTCTGGCCAAGTGAAATAAGGAAAACAATTCAACTATGTATCTGAGTATTGGCCGTACTTTGAATAAAATAAACGAGAGAACGAAAAATTTAATAGAAAAAGATAATCCAAATGAGGCAAA
>NW_016171938.1:0-7449 GCF_001687245.7 Rhagoletis zephyria | reverse complement strand
AAAAAAAAATGGCAAAGAAATAAAATGAATGAATGCAACTAAATTGGGTGAGTAAACAAATCGTTTCCAAAAATTTTTAAATTATAGTGGACATTCCTAGAACCTAGCATATATACTTAGATGCCAACAATTTGGCAAACTAAAAAAAAAATACCCTAGGAATTCCGACCCTGGCTAATGTAAATACTTATGCTAATATCGTAAAATTAGCGACGGCCTGACTCTCCCGCTGAATCTATATTCCATTGTCTGCTCCTCTGCATTCAGCCCGCCCCCTGATGATGGTTTTCTTCGCTTAGTGCCTTCGAGGTGTTAAACAAGTGTTCCCAGTGGCCGTTGACCAGATTACTCAAATCGGCTGATACCATGCATATGTTCGCTCTCAGTCACTATCTGCTGTTTGGTTTGGTACTTCGCTAAGTTTGCTTAAACTATTTGACTACCACTGGCCGAACCAAACTGTTCCCACTTTTAACGAGGAGATCAGCTGTATTTGACACTTTATTTGTAAACACGGCATATTTCTGCTATCTCGCTCGTAAAATGTTTTCCAGTCTGCAAGTCCGCGAAAAATTGATTATATTTTATATTTTGTGATTACAAATCACCATAAAAACGATTCCACACGCGTTTCCGTCACCCCGACTACGGAAAGGACGCACTGCACACTTCCCGGGTAAGCCGAAAGAGTTTAATCACGTTTGGGTGGCTATCTCCGTTTATATTTTTCGTCTTTCAGGAGCTCCACTTGGGAAGCCGCCAATTCTACCGCGTATGTAAAGCTTTCATTGAACCAACTGCTTAGACATCTACTTGGTTATGTGACTTTTTCTTGTTGTTTTCTTTAACGTTAACTTGCCGCCTGTTTACTTACACACATCTCTACCTAGACATAAATCGGTATGCCGGCTCATGCGTGTATGTAAATTTGGGGATATAATATTGTGCAGCACTTACCTCAAGTTCCAGTTTAGGCAGCAGATCACGTCCTTACGACCCCCGGTATCTCGTCGATCCATTAGCGTTGATCACTGATAACACATGTACACATATGTCTATATCCAAACAAATATATCCTTTTTTTCACAAAAGTTAATTTCTTTATGCACTTTGGTTTACCAAACACAAACTAGCACTCGGTTAAAACAGCGTCAACACCGTAACTTTCACATTTGAAACCGCTTGCCCCGGATCACAGCCATTTTGATTTGTTTGTTTGTTTGCTTGTTTACTTTGTCGGAGAAGAGTAGTGAAATTATTAAACGCGTTTTATGTTGTTTAAAAATAAAATAAAATACATTTTATGTACACAAAATACATGTGAACATTGTATAGATGGTATATTTATAAAAATACTAGCTTTTTCCCGCGGGTTTCACCCCACGTCGGAAGGAATTAAAGGGGTCCTGTGACTTTTGGTTCCGAAGTTATGGCTGATAAAAAATTCCAAGCCTATGTTAAGTGCTACGCCCCTTTTTAAAAACTTATACCTATACCAAATGTCATGTTTATGTGACTTATAGAGGTGTCAAACTATCGATGGTACTATCGATCAGGGTTCGAAAACAAACGAAATATTTCACGAATGATTCGTCCAATCAATTCCATTCAATTCGAATCGTTTTGTACATGAGCAAAACCAAAACCAGTACCTTTGCAAAGCAAAAGAGTGCAAACAAAACGATTTCTGTTTCGTTCCTTGACGAGCATAGGTAGATCGTTTCAAACGATTCGTTTTCTTACACATGAAGAGCGTATACCAGCTATGCCCTTGTGTATGCTTCGTACATATGCCATGTGTGTTTGTATTCATGTATGTACGCAAAGTATGTACATATGTATGTATAGTATACAAAACGCAACAATGAGAGTAATTGCAAAACCAAATACCATAGAAATCATGCAGGAATTGAAACATGCAACTTCTTAGTTTGTTATGCTGTTATGTCGAAATATGAAATTTATCAAACACGACAAAATCTCCATTTACGTTTAAAAACCCGGGTTCTCGAACCTATGCGTATTTAAAAGCCTGTAACTTACTTGAATATCACAACCCTTGTTCAGTTCCTCATCACTTAAGAAAGAAAAAACTTAGACCTTTTAAATAGTGTGTGTCTATACATTTATGTATATCAGTTTATTTTTTTTTACTTTTTTCACAATTTTTCAACTTTGGCGATGTTTTTACGCATTATTTTATAAAGTGAACCTGAATAGCTAAGTTATTCAGCCTTTCTGAAAACGAATATTCGTTTTACTCATAATTAAACGCAATTTTTGAATCAATTCAGGATTAGTATGGTTGCGTCATAAAATCATGCATATAAACAAAGTTGAAAAATTGTGAAAAGAGTTAAAAAAATGTGTTTGCTGGGCATATATACGCAGATATTTTAAGGTTCATAAATTTAAATATATGTACATCATTTGGCCCAAACATCAAGGCCCAAGTTTCTTCTTTCTTAAACGAGTGAGAAACTCGGTTGATAGTCAACAATTACAGGCTTTTAAGTGCGCTAACGTACAAAAAACTGGATTTTTAACCGCAAACCAATGTATTGGGGTGTTTGGCAAATTTCACATTTCGAATTTGGTTTTACTCAGCAAGACATACAAAAATAATAACATCACTTCCAAGGCATTTCGGGGTGGCACGCAAAGTAATAAAATTTGTTTTATGGACTTATTAAAAACCAGTATGAATTATGTAATTTTTATTTTGTGTAATTAATAAGTTATTTTTTTTGTTTTCATGAATGGTTTTTAATGTTTATTTTCTACTTTGATAATAAAATCTTATTGTAAGAAATCATTAATAACCCTTGTTTATTTTAATAGGTAATTTAAATTTGATATTCTAATGTATAGGTAAATCAGAAAAGTGAAGCCCTAACATGAATTTGTAATATATTTCCACAGTATCCACATGGGTTTCTATAGTACATTTTACCAATTACTAAGTTTGCAAATACATACATATATGTATGCNATAATAAAATCTTATTGTAAGAAATCATTAATAACCCTTGTTTATTTTAATAGGTAATTTAAATTTGATATTCTAATGTATAGGTAAATCAGAAAAGTGAAGCCCTAACATGAATTTGTAATATATTTCCACAGTATCCACATGGGTTTCTATAGTACATTTTACCAATTACTAAGTTTGCAAATACATACATATATGTATGCACATATATGCACATTCATATATAGTACATTTAAATACCTAAATAGGTGTTTTCCCAAATTAACCGGCTTTTCCATTTCATTCTTAGTAAGTATGATATCAAGCAAACGTTTGCGAATTATTCCTGCGAATTTTGCCACACCCAGCTGCGCACTTTAGGTAGAACAAAACCCAATTCAACTAGAGTCAATAAGGTTCATTTCATTTATTTTCGACTCTGGTAATGAGCAAATCGCAAAGCAAACGTTTGCGAATCATTCCTGAGGGATGTGTCTCACCTGCGCACTTTATGCTTTTGTTTCGTTTGCACTCGCGCACAAAAGCAGAACGAAACCCAATAAAACTAAAATTTTCTTTGTTTGGGATTCGGTTGTGTTTTGCTCTCTGTTATGAGAGAAACGAAACAAAACAATACGATTCATTTCGTTTATTTTCGAACTCTGCTATCGATAGTATCGATAGTTTTATTTTTTTGCCCCTATCGATGAGTAGTGATAGTTTTTCTCAAAAAAGGTTAAACTATCGATAGTACTAGTTGACTATCGATAGTTTAAAACCTCTAGCACAGCCGATTTTAGTTATAATGTCTCCATGTAGCTGCGCGTCATTTTTTTAAGTTTGTAAATTTTTTATTAAAAGTGATACTTTCATTGTGATTTCTCCTTTAATGGCCGTTTTCTCAAGCAACTTTTAATTGAAAAGCTTTCTTTATATTTAAACGTTGCTTCAAACCAAAAGGCTATGTCTGAAGTAAAGCATTTATATTATCGGTGTTTGACGTTTGCATGTTTCTTGGCTGTAAACAAATCAAAAAATTATATTACGAAATTTAAACAAAATATATCATATTTGAAAATTGTTGTGTAGCAGTAGTTTTGTTGCAGGGCGGAGTGGCAAGTCGGCATGCTCGTGGTTCCTGGCTGAGCTCAACGGCCGGGTGTGGGTTTCTTGCATCCGCTCCACTGTGCCACACTAACAAAAAAATACTCATGCCGATATATGCATTTTTATGTACTTCATAGTTTGCAAAAAACCAACAAACATCCTTACAGCGTCCCCTATACCTGACCTAAGTCTGTCAGTTCGTCTCTCAGTCTCGTCAGGTCAAACAGTCAAGTCATCCGTTCTCACCCCTACATCTCCTCTTGCGGGCAAGCGCAACACCCACACCTAACGTTAAAAATTTAACACAGCATTTTTTTTTCTTCTCGTTCAGCCACAATTCATTGCTTAATTTATTTAATACTCCAAATTTAAAGTTAACTCGACAAGAATAGCAAAGCAAACAAAAAAAGGACAACTTTCAATTCAATAATCCAATTCTTATGCCTACGCGTTATGTGTACGTACACCCTAATACTTAATAGTTAACTCAACAAGAATAGCAAAAGCAAAACAAAAAAACAAGAAAACTTTCAATTCAATAATCCAACAAAAAAAATACCATAAATCAATTCAGCGATTCTAATATTAGCAAAAAGGTATAAGGATAGCATGTACACAAAAATAAACGGGTTTTCGATACCGCGACTCTATTGTTAGGTTCCTATTGTTTCCTAAGTACCTAAGTATGTATGTACGCAGGTACGTATGTACTCGTGGGACCCAAATGGTCACAAGTAAATATGTAATCAATAAGCAAAGAAACCCAAAAAGCAATGCACTCACGTGGCCGCTCCTCCGATGGTGGTACCAGCATGCGGGAGAACCTGCGTGGGAGGAAAGAAAAGAACCGTGAAAAAAAGAAAATACGAAAAGAAATTCAATTGCAAAAAAAACTAGCATAAGTTAGTAAAAAATTTTTTGCCACGTGGAAATTACGCGTATATACGTATGTGTACTAACTGCCGTGCCGAACAAAAAAACAACAACAATGCCTAGTGAGGGTGATCTTATTTATAACTAAATTACTAAAATTAAATTAATGATATTATGTTCTTAAATGCTACGTGTCTGGCCAAGTGAAATAAGGAAAACAATTCAACTATGTATCTGAGTATTGGCCGTACTTTGAATAAAATAAACGAGAGAACGAAAAATTTTATAGAAAAAGATAATCCAAATGAGGCAAACAAAAAAAATGGCAAAGAAATAAAATGAATGAATGCAACTAAATTGGGTGAGTAAACAAATCGTTTCCAAAAATTTTTAAATTATAGTGGACATTCCTAGAACCTAGCATATATACTTAGGTGCCAACAAATGCAGCATCACTGACATGTCTATCCCAGTTACGCTGGTTCTCTTTTATGAATGACCTAATGATCTGTAATACCGATCGGTTGACTATTTCTGCAGCGTTGCCTTGGGGTGAATAAAACGCAGTTTTTATGTGTTTTGTGCCGTATTTCTCTAGGAAACTGCTAAACATGTCGGAAACAAATTGTTTTCCATTGTCAGAATGTATGTATTCGGGCACACCGAAAACGTGGAAAACATCTCTTTCTAACTATTTTACGACGTCAGCTGAAGTTGCCTTGCGCATTGGTTTTAAAAATACAAACTTGGAAAAGTGATCAAGACACACAAACACATACGTATTACCGTCACTAGTACGAGGATACGGACCCATGAAATCTACGAACAAACGCTGAAAAGGTCGCTCAGTGATATGTTGTTTTCCCATACGCGGCTTCTTAAAAACATTTTGCGTCTTATTTGCTTTACAGACTTCACATTCCCTCAAGTGTGTACAAACATCAGCTACCATCCCTGGCCAGTAATACTTCTCACGTAGTCGTGCCAGAGTTTTATGGATGCCACCATGACCTGCGGAAGGCGAGCTGTGAGAAGACTCTACCAGCCCCGGTCGTAACTCCGACGGAACCCAGAGCTTCTAGGCATGGTCCGCTTGAAGCCTGTCCCCCTTGTCGAACTGTGTTCGTCGGTAAACGTAGCCGTCCGAAATACAAAGGTCCGGAAGTCTCTCCTGATTTTCTCTGACAGTCTTTTTCAGTTCGAGGTATTCTTCAGTCTCGAAACAGGGTGACTCCAAGGAAATATCAACAATTCTTTCATTAAGTGTTAGCTCACCCATATTCATCCGCGATAAAGTATCCGGTACGACATTTTGCGCTCCCTTTCGGTATTGTATATCAAAGTTATATCCTTGAAGTTTTAAGCTCCATCTAGCCAACCTGCCAGCCATATCTTTTTGATTCATGAGCCATTTTAAGCTGGCGTGATCCATTATTATAGTGAATGGGAGTCCTTCCACATATGGTCTGAATCTTTTTATGCTCAGAACAGCAGCGTAACATTCGAGTTCAGTTATGGTGTAATTTTCTGGGCTTTATTAAGTTTAGCTGAAACGTAGGCGATTGGTCGTTCGTTATTGTCATCGTCCAATTGAAACAATACCCCACCCACTCCGTCAGTTGATGCGTCGCATTGAATATAGAAATGTCTGTTAAAGTCCGGATGTGTCAGCACGGGCGCCGAGATGTTTCAGTCGATCAAAGGATCTCCTAGCGTCGTCAGTCATATTTAATTTTTTTATCTTGTCTTTGGAGAGGCAGTCGTGCAGCGGCGCTGCAATGGTCGCATAGTCCTGGATGAAACTTCGGTACCATCCCGACATGCCCAGAAACCACCGTAGTTGTTTTGGGGCTTTAGGTTCGGGAAAGTCCCTCACAGCTGCCACCTTGTTGGCGTCCGTCCTGATGCATCCGTCCCCAACTACGTAGCCGAGTTAGCGCACCTCCTTGTAGCAAAACTTGCTTTTTTCTACGTTAATTGTCAATTTAGCCTCACGCAAACACCGAGCGACCTTTTCTAATAAACATACATGAGACAAAAAATCTTCTGAACACACTAACAAATCATCCAAATAAACAAACACACATTCACGTAATGAAGCGGGTATAACCTTGTCCATTAGACGACACATTCTTTGTACCGCGTTGCAAAGTCCGAAAGGCATGACTGTAAAATGATATAGTGGTCGACCCGGTACAGTAAATGCAGTATTTTCCCTAGATTTCTTCTCTAACGGAATCTGCCAGAAAGCGTCTTTTAAGTCAATGGCAGAAATAAATCTTGTGTTCTGCAATCTGCTGAGGATCCCATCAATATGAGGCAGCGGGTAAGCGTCCTTTATTGTCCTCTCATTCACTTTCCGGGCGTCTAAACAGAGGCGNAGTCCCTCACAGCTGCCACCTTGTTGGCGTCCGTCCTGATGCATCCGTCCCCAACTACGTAGCCGAGTTAGCGCACCTCCTTGTAGCAAAACTTGCTTTTTTCTACGTTAATTGTCA
>NW_016171937.1:11435-13721 GCF_001687245.7 Rhagoletis zephyria | reverse complement strand
GACAACTTTTTCCGAAAAAGTAAAACCTTCTTGAACATCCACATCCTAAGCCCTTTAATCTTTTATGCTGCACAAAAAATGCCTTCGCGTATTTTATATATAGATTACAGACATATATACCTATTCTAGTTACCCCATTGCCTGGAATTAAGGCATTGAATTTGATTGTTTAAACAGGTGGCAACCCTCCTACACGCAGTTAAGAAATAAAGTATTTTCCAAACTATTGCGATTGGTACCCAAATGGTAAATATTGGTTTAACTATTTAAATAATTTTAACTTAATTTTTAAACAGGTGGCAGCCATCTTCAAACACTTTAAAAATATTCTAAACGTTAAAACTAAAGATCTATTAAGATTCATTCGCTTGACGTCCATATTTTTATACTTCATATAAATTAGACTTTTCAAACAGGTGGCAACCCTCTTCAAAATGTTTACAAACTGCTACGTACTTAAACTTTATCGTGTGGCATCCATAAATATTTCTATTACCTAATTCCCTTAATTCAAATTGAATTTGATTTTTTTAGCAGGTGGCAACCCGCATAAAGTTAACTTAAGAAACAAAGATTTTGAAAACCACTTCCATTTATACCCATTTTGTAATAATTGGTTTAGCTTTTTAAATAATTTGAACTTAATTTTTTAAAAGGTGGCAACTCTTTTCGAAAAAGTAAAACCTTATTGCACATCTACAGACCAAGCGCTTTAATTTGGCATCCCATTCTTGAAAATCGGGCGAACGGTACAGATCTTTTATGCTGCACAAAAAATCCCTTCGCGTATAATATATATATATATATATAATTTGAATTTAACTTTTTAACCAGGTGGAAACCCTCCTCAAACGCTTTAAAAATATTATTAATGTTTAAACTAAAATTTGCTAATACGTTTTTGTTTGATAACTTTTTACACAGGTGGCAACCCTTCTCAAACTCCTGAAATATATTCTCAATGTTTAAACTAAGATTTCGTAACACCTTTTAGTTTTATATCGATAATTGAATTAAATTAGACTTCGACCAGGTGGCAACCCTATTAAAAGTATCTTCAATCTAAAATCTTCTTAAATCTCTTTCGTCTGACACCCATATTGTTATACCTATTTTAATTACCCCATTGCCTTAATTCAAATTGAATTTGATTGTTTAAACAGGTGGCAACCCTCCTACACGCAGTTAAGAAATAAGGTATTTTCATAACTACTGCGATTGGTACCCAATTAGTAAATATTGATTTAACTATTTAAATAAATTGAACTTAATTTTTTAACAGGTGGCAGCCCTCTTCAAACACTAGAAAAATATTATAAACGTTCCAACTAAAGATCTCTTAAGATTCATTCGCTTGACGTCCATACTTTTTTACTTCATATAAGTTAGACTTTTCAAACAGGTGGCAACCANTTTTTAAAAGGTGGCAACTCTTTTCGAAAAAGTAAAACCTTATTGCACATCTACAGACCAAGCGCTTTAATTTGGCATCCCATTCTTGAAAATCGGGTGAACGGTACAGATCTTTTATGCTGCACAAAAAATCCCTTCGCGTATAATATATATATATATATATAATTTGAATTTAACTTTTTAACCAGGTGGAAACCCTCCTCAAACGCTTTAAAAATATTATTAATGTTTAAACTAAAATTTGCTAATACGTTTTTGTTTGATAACTTTTTACACAGGTGGCAACCCTTCTCAAACTCCTGAAATATATTCTCAATGTTTAAACTAAGATTTCGTAACACCTTTTAGTTTTATATCGATAATTGAATTAAATTAGACTTCGACCAGGTGGCAACCCTATTAAAAATATGTTCAATCTAAAATCTTCTTAAATCTCTTTCGTCTGACACCCATATTGTTATACCTATTTTAATTACCCCATTGCCTTAATTCAAATTGAATTTGATTGTTTAAACAGGTGGCAACCCTCCCACACGCAGTTAAGAAATAAGGTATTTTCAAAACTACTGCGATTGGTACCCAATTAGTAAATATTGATTTAACTATTTAAATAATTTGAACTTAATTTTTTAACAGGTGGCAGCCCTCTTCAAACACTAGAAAAATATTATAAACGTTCCAACTAAAGATCTCTTAAGATTCATTCGCTTGACGTCCATACTTTTTTACTTCATATAAGTTAGACTTTTCAAACAGGTGGCAACCATCTTCAAAATGTTTACAAACTACTACATACTTAACCTTTACCGTCTGGCACAAATACATATTTCTATAACCTAATTCCCCTCATTCAAATTGAATTTGATTTTTTAA
>NW_016171937.1:10727-11300 GCF_001687245.7 Rhagoletis zephyria | reverse complement strand
GGTGGCAACCCTCATAAAGTTAAGTTAAGAAACAAACATTTTCAAAACTATTTCCATTTATGCCCATTTTGTAATAATTGGTTTAACTTTTAAAATAAATTTAACTAAATTTTTTAAAAGGTGGCAACTCTTTTCGAAAAATTAAACTTTATTGCACACCTACAGCCAGAGCCCTTTGATTTGGCACCTCACTTTTGAAAATCGAACGAACGGTGTGGATCTGATGGCATTGATTATTAAATTATTTGAATGCAATTTTTTATCAGGTGGCAACTCCTTTCGAAAAAATAAAACCAGTTTACACATCTACAGGCCAAGCGCTTTAATTTTGCACCCCACTTTTGAAAATCGAACGAAAGGTGCAGATCTTTTATGCGGAACAAAAAACGCCTTCGCATATTATTTTGAACTTAGTTTCTTACCAGGTGGCAACTTTTTTCGGAAAAGTAAAATCTTTTTGAACATCCACACCATAAACCCTTTTATTTGGTACCTCACTTTTGAAAATCAAACGGACGATGCGGATCTGAGGGCATTGATTAGTAAATAACTTGAGTTTAATTATTTAACAGG
>NW_016171937.1:0-10497 GCF_001687245.7 Rhagoletis zephyria | reverse complement strand
ATTTTCAAACCCATTTCGATTGATACCCATCTTTTGACAATCCATTTAACTTATTAAATAATTTGAGCTTAATTTTTTCAACAAAAAAAACCAAATGTTCAATTTAAAGATTTCTTAACAGTCGTTCTTTTTATAACCATATCTTAAAATTTCATGTAACTTATGTATAATTTAACAAAATACAACTTTCAAAACAGGCGGCAACCCTCTTAAAAGTTATTTTCGAACTAAAATTTCCTTAAATATTTTTCGACTGACATAGTTATAAATATTTCAAGTATCTGATGAATTAAGTGGAAATCCATTTTTTAAACACGTGGCAACCCTCCTAAACATAGTTCTTAAATAAATTCCGTNGTTTAGCCCTTTAAGCTGGGCAACTATCAAGCACATCAAAAATGTTCTAAATTGTCAAACTAAGTATTTCTTGAAGCTCTTTCATTTGACATCCATCGTTAATATTTCATATAACTTGGGTATAAAATAGTTCAATTAGACTTCTCAAATAGGTGGCAAACCTATTCAAAATATTTCCAAACTACTACCTTCTTAAACCTCTTTTGTATGACACCCATATAGCGATACCTTATTTACTTACCAAATTCCTTTAACTAAAATTTAATTACATTTTTTTTAACATGTGGCAACCCTCCTATATGTAGTTAACTTATAAAGTCTTTTCAAAACCATTTTGATGGACGCCCATATTTAATAATTCATTTAACTGTTTAATTAATTTAAGCTTAATTTCTTAACAGGTGACAACTTTTTTCGAAAAAGTAAAACCTTCTTGAACATCCACATCCTAAGCCTTTAATTTGGTACCTCACTTTTCAAAATCGAACGTACGGTGCAGATCTTTTATGCTGCACAAAAAATGCCTTCGCGTATTATATATATAGATTATAGACATAGATACCTATTTTAGTTACCCCATTGCCTTAATTCAAATTGAATTTGATTGTTTAAACAGGTGGCAAGCCTCCTACACGCAGTTAAGAAATAAAGTATTTTCAAAACTATTGCGATTGGTACCCAAATGGTAAATATTGGTTTAACTATTTAAATAATTTCAACATAATTTTTACACAGGCAGCCCTCTTCAAACACTTTAAAAATATTCTAAACGTTCAAACTAAAGATCTATTAAGATTCATTCGCTTGACGTCCATATTTTTATACTTCATATAAATTAGACTTTTCAAACAGGTGGCAACCCCCTTCAAAATGTTTACAAACTGCTACGTACTTAAACTTTATCGTGTGGCATCCATAAATATTTCTATTACCTAATTCCCTTAATTCAAATTGAATTTGATCTTTTTGGCAGATGGCAACCAGCATAAAGTTAACTTAAGAAACAAAGATTTTCAAAACCAGTTCCATTTATGCCCATTATGTAATAATTGGTTTGGCTTTTTAAATAATTTGAACTTAATTTTTTAAAAGGTGGCAACTCTTTTCGAAAAACGAACGGTGTGGATATGAGGGCATGGATTATTAAATTATTTGAATGCAATTTTTTAGCAGCTGGCAACTCTTTTCGAAAAAGTAAAACTTTATTGCACATCTACAGACCAAGCGTTTTAATTTGACAACTCATTCTTGAAAATCGGGCGAACGGTACAGATCTTTTATGCTGCACAAAAAATCCCTTCGCGTATAATATATATATATAATTTGAATTTAACTTTTTAAACAGGTGGAAACCCTCCTCAAACGCTTTAAAAATATTACTAATCTTTAAACTAAGATTTGCTAATACTTTTTTGTTTGATAACTTTTTACACAGGTGGCAAACTCTCAAACTCCTAAAATATATTCTCAATGTTCAAACTAAGATTTCGTAACACCTTTTAGTTTTATATCGATAATTGAATTAAATTAGACTTTTCGATTAGGTGGCAACCCTATTAAAAATATGTTCAATCTAAAATCTTCTTAAATCTCTTTCGTCTGACACCCATATTGTTATACCTATTTTAATTACCCCATTGCCTTAATTCAAATTTAATTTGATTGTTTAAACAGGTGGCAACCCTCCTATACGCAGTTAAGAAATAAGGTATTTTCAAAACTACTGCGATTGGTACCCAATTAGTAAATATTGATTTAACTATTTAAATAATTTGAACTTAATTTTTTAACAGGTGGCAGCCCTCTTCAAACACTTTAAAAATATTATAAAAGTTCCAACTAAAGATCTCTTAAGATTCATTCGCTTGACGTCCATACTTTTTTACTTCATATAAATTAGACTTTTCAAACAGGTGGCAACCCTCTTCAAAATGTTTACAAATTACTACATACTTAACCTTTACAGTCTGGCACAAATACATATTTCTATTACCCTCATAAAGTTAAGTTAAGAAACAAACATTTTCAAAACTATTTCCATCTATGCCCATTTTGTAATAATTGGTTGAATTTTTAAAATAATTTGAACTAAATTTTTTAGGTGGTGGCAACTCTTTTCGAAAAAGTTAAACTTTATTGCACACCTACAGCCAGAGCCCTTTGATTTGGCACCTCACTTTTGAAAATCGAACGAACGGTGTGGATCTGATGGCATAGATTATTAAATTATTTGAATACAATTTTTTATCAGGTGGCAACTCCTTTTGAAAAAATAAAACCAGTTTACACATCTACAGGCCAAGCGCTTTAATTTTGCACCCCTTTTTTGAAAATCGAACGAACGGTGCAGATCTTTTATGCGGAACAAAAAACGCCTTCGCGTATTATTTTGAACTTAATTTCTTAACAGGTGGCAACTTTTTTCGGAAAAGTAAAACCTTTTTGAACATCCACACCCTAAGCCTTTTTATTTGGTACCTCACTTTTGAAAATCAAACGGACGATGCGGATCTGAGGGCGTTGATTAGTAAATAACTTGAGTTTAATTATTTAACAGGTGGCAACTGTTTTCGAAAATAGAACTTTGTTGCACATCTACAAGCCAATCGCTTTGATTTGACACCCCGACTTTGAAGATCGAGTGAACGGTGCAGATGTTTTAGGCTGCACAATAAATGCCTTCGCGTATTTTATATAACTAGTGAACCCGCATGGCGCCAAAGCGCCAATATTTAAATAAATTTTTTAAACAAGTGAAACCTATTCAAAAACCTATAAAAATATTCCTAATGATTAATTTAACCATTTCTGAGTGATGAGAGGTCTCGCATGGTGTTGGTTTTCATGTAACTTCAAAAAATAAAACCTGTGCACATCTATGTAGAATCCCAGTTTTTTAATTTGACTTCTCATTTTGGAAATTCGAAATAACGTTGCAGATGTGATGACCTTCAAAAATATATAATAATAGATGGCAACTCTAATGAAAAATATTATCAGCCTATAGTTTCCTTAAAACTCTTTCGTTTGACACTAATATTTCGATAATTCATTTATGTATCTTTCGTATAAGTAAAACAAATTTGAATTTTCAAACAGGTGGCAACCTCTTTAAAGGTATTTTGAAACTAAAATATTTCGCCTGGCATTGTTACACATATTTCAATTTATTGATGAATTAAGTTGAGTTTAGTTTTTTTAAACACATGGCAACTCTCGTAAATACAATCGAGAAATAAACTATTTTCAAACCCATTTCGATTGATACCCATCTTTTGACAATCCATTTAACTTATTAAATAATTTGAGCTTAATTTTTTCCACAAAAAAAACCAAATGTTCAATGTAAAGATTTCTTAACACTCGTTCTTTTCATAACCAGATTTTCAAATTTCATGTAACTTATGTATAATTAAACAAAACACCACTTTCAAAACAGGCGGTAACCCTCTTAAAAATTATTTTCGAACTAAAATTTCCTTAAATATTTTTTCCTGACATAGTTATAAATATTTTAAGTATCTGATGAATTAAGTGGAAATCCATTTTTTAAACACGTGGCAACCCTCCTAAACATAGTTCTTAAATAAAGGATTTTAAACCCATTTCCGTTGATTACCATCGGTTAGTAATTAACTTAACTTATTAAATAATTTTAGTTTAGCCCTTTAAGCTGGGCAACCCTCAAGCACATCAAAAATGTTCTAAATTGTCAAACTAAGTATTTCTTGAAGCTCTTTCATTTGACATCCATCGTTAATATTTCATATAACTTGGGTATAAAATAGTTCAATTAGACTTCTCAAATAGGTGGCAAACCTATTCAAAATATTTCCAAACCACTACCTTCTTAAACCTCTTTTGTATGACACCCATATAGCGATACCTTATTTACTTACCTAATTCCTTTAATTAAAATTTAATAACATTTTTTTAACATGTGGCAACCCTCCTATACGTAGTTAACTTATAAAGTCTTTTCAAACCCATTTCGATTGACGCCCATATTTAATAATGCGTTTAACTTTTTAAATAATTTAAGCTTAATTTCTTAACAGGTGACAACTTTTTTCGAAAAAGTAAAACCTTCTTGAACATCCACATCCTAACCCCTTTAATTTGGTTCCATACTTTTGAAAATCGAACGTACGGTGCAGATCTTTTATGCTGCACAAAAAATGCCTTCGCGTATTATATATATAGATTATAGACATAGATACCTATTTTAGTTACCCCATTGCCTTAATTCAAATTGAATTTGATTGTTTAAACAGGTGGCAACTCTCCTACATGCAGTTAAGAAATAAAGTATTTTCAAAACTATTGCGATTGGTACCCAAATGGTAAATATTGGTTTAACTATTTAAATAAATTCAACTTAATTTTTAAACAGGTGGCAACTCTCCTACATGCAGTTAAGAAATAAAGTATTTTCAAAACTATTGCGATTGGTACCCAAATGGTAAATATTGGTTTAACTATTTAAATAAATTCAACTTAATTTTTAAACAGGTGGCAGCCCTCTTCAAACACTTTAAACATATTCTAAACTTTCAAACTAAAGATCTCTTAAGATTCATTCGCTTGACGTCCATATTTTTATACTTCATTAGACTTTTTAAACAGGTGGCAACCCTCCTCAAAATATTTACAAACTACTACATACTTAACCTTTACCGTCTGGCACAAATACATATTTCTATTACCTAATTCCCCTCATTCAAATTGAAATAGATTTTTTAACTGGTGGCAACCCTCATAAAGTTAAGTTAAGAAACAAACATTTTCAAAACTATTTCCATTTATGCCCATTTTATAATAATTGGTTTAACTTTTAAAATAACTTTAACTTTTTTCAAAATGTTTACAAACTGCTACGTACTTAAACTTTATCGTGTGGCATCCATAAATATTTCTATTACCTAATTCCCTTAATTCAAATTGAATTTGATTTTTTTAGCATGTGGCAACCCGCATAAAGTTAACTTAAGAATCAAAGATTTTCAAAACTATTTCCATTTATGCCCATTTTGTAATAACTGGTTTAGCTTTTTAAATAATTTGAACTAAATTTTTTAAAAGGTGGCAACTCCTTTCGAAAAAGTTAAACCTTATTGCACACCTATAGCCAGGGCCCTTTGATTTGGCACCTCACTTTTGAAAATCGAACGAACGATGTGGATATGAAGGCATTGATTATTAAATTATTTGAATGCAATTTTTTATCAGCTGGCAACTCCTTTCGAAAAAATTAGACCAGTTTGCACATCTGCAGGCCAATCACTTTAGTTTGACACCCCATTTTTGAAAATCGAACGAACGGTCCAGATCTTTTATGCGGAACAAAAAATGCCTTCGTGTATTATTTTGAACTTAATTTTTTAAAAGGTGGCAACTCTTTTCGAAAAAGTTAAACCTTATTGCACACCTAAAGTCATAGCCCTTTGATTAGACACCTCACCTTTGAAAATCGACCGAACGGTATGGATCTGATGGCATTGATTATTATATTATTTGAATGTAATTTTTTATCAGGTGGCAGCTCTATTCGAAAAAGTAAAATCTAATTGCACATTTACAGACCAAGCGCTTTAATTTGACATCTCATTCTTGAAAATCAGGTGAACGGTGCAGATCTTTTATGCTGCACAAAAAATCCCTTCGCGTATAATATATATATATATATATAATTTGAATTTAACTTTTTAACCAGGTGGAAACCTTCCTCAAATGCTTTAAAAATATTACTAATGTTTAAACTAAGATTTGCTAATACTTTTTTGTTTGATAACTTTTTACACAGGTGGCAACCCTTCTCAAACTCCTAAAATATATTCTCAATGTTCAAACTAAGATTTCGTAACAACTTTTTGTTTTATATCGATAATTGAATTAAATTAGACTTTTTGATCAGGTGGCAACCCTATTAAAAATATGTTCAATCTAAAATCTTCTTAAATCTCTTTCGTCTGACACCCATACTGTTATACCTATTTTAATTACCCCATTGCCTTAATTCAAATTGAATTTGATTGTTGAAACAGGTGGCAACCCTCCTACACGCAGTTAAGAAATAAGGTATTTTCAAAACCACTGCGATTGGTACCCAATTAGTAAATATTGGTTTAACTATTTAAATAATTTGAACTTAATTTTTTAACAGGTGGCAACCCTCTTCAAACACTTTAAAAATATTCTAAACGTTCCAACTAAAGATCTCTTAAGATTCATTCGCTTGACGTCCATACCTTTTTACTTCATATAAATTAGACTTTTCAAACAGGGGGCAACCCTCCTCAAAATATTTACAAACTACTACATACTTAACCTTTACCGTCTGGCACAAATACATATTTCTATTACCTAATTCCCCTCATTCAAATTGAAATAGATTTTTTAACTGGTGGCAACCCTCATAAAGTTAAGTTAAGAAACAAACATTTTCAAAACTATTTCCATTTATGCCCATTTTATAATAATTGGTTTAACTTTTAAAATAATTTGAACAAAATTTTTTAAAAGGTGGCAACTCTTTTCGAAAAAGTTAAACCTTATTGCACACCTACGGCCAGAGCCCTTTGATTTGGCACCTCACTTTTGAAAATCGAACGAACGGTGTGGATCTGATGGCATTGATTATTAAATTATTTGAATGCAATTTTTTATCAGGTGGCAACTCCTTTCAAAAAAATAAAGCCAGTTTACACATCTACAGGCCAAGCGCTTTAATTTGACACCCCAAGTTTGAAGATCGAGTGAACGGTGCAGATGTTTTAGGCTGCACAAAAAATGCCTTCGCGTATTATATATAAAATAGATAGATATGCATTATAATAATTACATTATAATGCTAGTTTAGATTAAAAGTGAATAGTTAAGTGGTTGCCACGGAAATTCAAAGAGCGACAAAAAACAAGTTTCGCAAACAGTGTTACAAAATATTTCATAAATGAATTTATAAGTTTAGCTGCTTTTGCAGAATAAGAATTACCAGCTCATGCTTCTCAACGCTGAATTGTTTTTGTAATACGTGGTTGCCTTGCATTTGTGCAACTCGCAATTCATGCTCCTTTTTAGCGAACTCCGCTTCTTGGCTAAGTTTTATTTCAATCCATTGCTCTTTCGTTTCTGCCAGCTTCGTCCAGCTTGTTTGTTTGTTTTTTTTTGTTCGCTAACTAAAAGCTTTGTGGATTTTCTCGTTTTCAATGCATCGTAGCTCTTCTCCAAATTATCTTCTTGTTACTTCTGTTGTGCAATTCCTTCGCTTTGGTCCATTTGCTCAAATGGTATTTCCACTGCAATTATAAGTAAAACATAAATCATATATTTTCACGAATAAAATTGATTTTACATATGTATGTAATACTATGTCTCCATTGAGAGATTTATTAATTGAGATTTAATAAATCCAGTTGCTAAATCACAACCGTCTCCATTACCACAACGAGATATGTTTGACGTTCACATTTTTAAATATTTGACGTTTGCTTATGTATGATTTTATAAATACAGTTGCGGACATTGATATACAGACAGATAAAAGGAAGGTACCAAGCGGAATTTCATTATATGAATTCTGAATATTATTGGCTTCTTATTCGTGGTAAATATGTATGTATAATATATAGTTTGGAAAGTGTAAAGAATCATTTTCCCGAATTTAAGAAAAATTATCAAAACGGTAAAAAACATTTGCGGAAAGAAAAATTTTTGTAGAACTCTCTTAGGAGGGAACCGAAAATCCAATCGTGGGCCTTTGGCATATCATGAATACGAACTGAGTTCTAGAGGATGTTCGGTGCAATGTTATCGAAGCAGAACCATTACCGAAATTTATAAATTTTTTGTCGCAGCGCGTAAATGACTTATAGAAAGCGGAGAAGACTCTGCATGATATTACTATAAAACATTTCTACTAAATTTTTAGTTTTTAAAATAATATTTTCTTAATTTATTACAATTAAAGTTATGTACATGTATTACTAATTTTCATCCCAAACTAACAAAAATATAAAAATCCCTAAAAATACGAAAATTCATGTTTTTATGATAGGCTAGATTTCAATGTCCTCAACTGTATATTGAAAACACAAATGTCATTTGACTTATGGCATGTGAATTTGTGGTTGCCACTCCAACAAATTGTACTTATTGATCAATATTATTGAAGATTTGACGAAGATTTAACTTAAATCTACTGCCTTTCGAGATTTAATTTTATATAGTAAATCTCTAAAGATTTAACGTCAAATCTCGTCAGAGGGCTAAATCTTCATTAAATCTCACAATGGAGACATAGTATAAGCACCTTCATCAAACAATTTTTCTTCATTTTGTTGCGGCGCCAAATCGGCTGTTCCAATTGGATCTATTACTTAAGTAAAAACTTCTGTTTTTAAATAATTCACAAGTAATTCGGATTTTTATAAATACCAAGGATATCGTCATCTAAAACGTCACAGTCATACGATGACTTCAAACCGTCGATCTGATTTTCCGGTAAAATTTCTTTTAAAGCCTGGTCAATAATATCACACTCCAAATTTTGTGTTTTTAGCGGAGGGCCACCACCGGTTCCATACAAAGATCGTTTGTTTTGGGCATTGCGCTTCCGCATTTCCCCTTTTAAATTTGCGTATTTTGTTCGCAAAGCGCGTGCACTTCTTTTTTGGCCCGGACACATTGCGTTGAAGCTTTCCTCCACTTTCTCCCACTCCTTTTCCTTTGAGCACGTTTCACTTTATCTGTGGATTTATTTTCCAAAATGTGGGCATGTTGTCGTATAAGGCTCATAAAAATTTATATTTCTTAAGAAGAAAAAATGTTGGGTACGCGAGTTTTCCATTTTAAGTCCACAATATTTTATATCAGCTGTTTACATGTATAACGTCCCTGGTTTTGGTTAAACTGTCGGCGAATTCAGCGTACATGCATAATTGGTTAGGTATGTATATGTATGTATACAGATATGTAAATGCCGGTTTGGGATTCGCGCGACAAGCTTTTTTAAAAACGAAGTAAATTAGTACAAATTGTTAGTAATTTTCATTAGAGTTTGAATAACTCCTTTCACTAAATGGTTTTTAGTAAATTTAACGAGACCTTAACTTATTTTATTTTATTCATTTTAGTGCAGTTTTGACAATATTTTCTTGCTAAAAAACTTTTGTTACACTACTTGTAGCAATAAATAAGCAGCTAACCCTTAGTATGACGCCTTAGCCCTAAGTAACTATAAGTAGGATTTAACTACTTAGTTTTGATTAAGATTCTTTATTTCCCTTGGATTACCAAGGGCAGCCGGTCTCAGCGGATGAGTTGAAATAACTGACTAAATAAAAGCGACGCTAGTGTCTAAATACCTACACTCTTGCCCTAATTTCAGTTACTGCACGTTATTAGCCGCGTGACTTCTGCACTTGCAATTGCTGGGCCAATTCCGCNTCTAAATACCTACACTCTTGCCCTAATTTCAGTTACTGCACGTTATTAGCCGCGTGACTTCTGCACTTGCAATTGCTGGGCCAATTCCGCTTATTGTCTTGCATTTGTTTTGTTGTTGCCACGCGCAAGACTATAAGTGTCTCGTCGGCAGAATGGCCGTATGAGTTATTAAAGCAGTATTGAACTTTTGCTTGATGTTACGTGCAAAGCTATAGACGCGCCGTCAGCAAGTTCGGTAGGAGCGGTGTTTTGGCCGGATGCGTTATTAAAGCGGTATTGAACTTTTGCTTGTTGTTACGTGCAAAGCTATAGACGCGCCGTCAGCAAGTTCGGTAGGAGCGGTGTTTTGGCCGGATGCGTTATTAAAGCGGTATTGAACTTTTGCTTGTTGTTACGTGCAAAGCTATAGACGCTCCGTCAGCAAATTCGGTCAAAGCGGTGTTTTGGCCGGATGAGTGGTTACCTGTGTTAACTATTCCCCCTCTTGAAGTGAAAGCTTCCGCGGTTTCCTTTATGATATTCTTCAGTACTACCATATGTCTTTGCCGTCTCCTCAGAAATATTGTTATGCTTGTAGCTCTGGCTAATAGGTTTAAGAGCAAGGCGCTTCCTGATTGTATTGAGCGAGTATCAATAAGATTCCGTAGGTGTGCTATGTGCTTAAGGTTTTTCATATTAATTCTTTGTATGTGTGGA
>NW_016171936.1:0-13721 GCF_001687245.7 Rhagoletis zephyria | reverse complement strand
ATGGTTACATGTGTATATCTTGGTAACCGCTGTACCAATTTCTTCCATATTTGGCACAGTTGTTGGCATTGGCACAACATAAAAAATTGCCGAAACTTTTTAAAATCGGACAATAACCACGCCCACATCCCATATAACGGTAATTTCGAGAAATACAAAATCTTCGATAAATCAGTAAATATTGAAGCTAATTTATTCAAAATTGATGATTGCAACAATTCTNTATAAGCAAAACGTTGAAAATTATTGAAATCGGACTAAAATAACGGCCGCTTCTCATATAACGGTAAATTTCAGAAATGCTTGAAACTTCAATATTTCGAAATTGAAGGACGCTAATTTACTCAAAATTGATACACCCCGGCTTACCATCTAGCGGAAGGTTTCGGAAAGGTGAAAAAACATATATTTAATACTTGCGCCGGGTATTTAATGTTCCGCTTCGCCCGAACTTAGACTTTCTTACTTGTTCGTTATAACTTCTACATTTATGCAGCTAGGAACATGATATTTTGCAGGACTTCCACCCATTATCAATAGAAAACTTAGAGTGAAAGTTACAAAGATCGGGTCACTATAACCTATAGCTCCCTTACAACTGGTTGTTCAGATATAAGGTTTTTCGTTATAACTCCACCATTTAAGTAACTAGAAACATGAAATTTTGCACTATTGTCACTAATTATCAAAAAAATATTTTCAGTGAAAATGGCGAAGATCGGGTCGCTATAACCTATAGCCTCCATACAACTGATTGTTCAGATACGAGATTTTTTGCCATAACTTCTCCATTTATGCAGCTAGAAGCATGGAATTTTGCAATACTTCCACCCATTATCAACAAACTACTTACAGTGAAAATAACAAAGATCGGGTCACTTTTATATATAGCTCCCATACAACTGATTGTTCAGATATGCGATTTTTTGTTATAACTCCTCCATTTATGCAGCGGGAACATGAAACTTCGCAATATTCCCACCCATTATAATAAAAACAGCTACAGTTAAAATGGCGAAGATCGGGTCGCTATAACCTATAGCCTTCATAAAACTGATTGTTCATATATAGGGCTTTACTGTAAAACTCCTTTATTTGGACAGCTAAAGTCGATAAATTTCGTAAGCTATTTTATAAATAATAATACAAAGTCTACTGAGAAAATCGGTTTACATACCGATCACACAGCAGTGAAAATCACTTAGATTGGTGCTATATAAGGTATATCTTCCATACCTCTGATTGTTTAAATATGATTTTTTATATATGTATGTATCTCCTCTATCTATGTATGCTGTGAATATATAAACTTTTTCAAATGCAGTAATCTGTTAAAGTAAAATTTTCAGATGTTCATGAAGGGTAAGAAGCCTTCGGCATAGCCGAAGACAGTGCTGCTCTTAATTAATCTCTCTTGCTCTTTATTAATTTTGTTACCTCCAATTAAATGCAACAGTAAAATGTTGATTAAGTATGAAATAGTTAAATTGGTAGAAGACGCTTGTATTTTTAATGCAGGTAAAATATTAGATATTTTATAAACAGAAAACTCACCGCAAATCGCGAAAATTTTCAGCCTTTGTAACTTGCGTGGCATACTCTGCCATGTTTATGTTAAAAAATTAATTGATTCAACCATATTGAAAAAATTTGTCGACAACAACTACTATATATCAAAGAACTAATCAATGCTTTACTTTTCGTAAACATTGGTATTTCAACTCTATTTACTCAAACCCTAAGTATAAAAAATAATACCAGTGTCAACCGTTTTGAAAAATATCTGAATCAAAGAGCTTGTAAATTTTATTTTCATTCTGCCAAATATTTTTCAAACACCTTTCGTATGGTACTCATCTCGTAATATTTAATTTAGTTAACTAATAAACAGGTGGCAACCCTCTTTAAAAATATTTTCCCAACTAAGCTACATTTTATTTACCTTATCTTGTTAATTGGATTAAATTTTTTAAACAGATGGAAACACTCTTTAAAAGAAATTTCAAATTAAGCTTTCTTAACCCGCTTTAGTTTGATACCCATATTGTAATAATATGTTATTTATCTTATAAATTTAATCGAATTAAAATTTTTAAACATCTGGTAACCGTCTTCAAAAATATTTTCCATGAAGCTTCCTTAAACCTTATATCCAAATTGTAACCTGATATCCAAATTGTAATACATATTTCATATATCATCCGTAGTTAATAGCGAAAGGATCAGAAAAATAAACGTTTCATTCGTTTTAGTTTTTCTCATATGTGAAACTTTTATTTGTTGTTGTCTTTTCTTATATTTGGACCTTCTCTTTGTGGTTTTTTGTTACATGTGGAAGTTGTATTTGGTTTTGTTTTTTCGTATATGGGATATTATATGGGTAACAAATAATGTTCACATTTTTGACTATAACTCTGGATCTATTTATCGGATAGCAAAGAAACATAACCTAGACATGCTCCAAATTTTTTAACAAACTGTGAACATCTTCTCAAAATCGGTCTAGTGGTTTTTGAGTAAATGTGTTACCCACTTTTGAAACTTTACTTTATATATAAGATTTCACTAAATTTGGCTTTTCAAATAGGTGGCAACTCTCTTTCAAACATTGTAAACCTACAACCTTCATATACATCTTTCATTTGACAACCATTGTGAGACATGTTTCCATTTCCTAATTCCCCAAATTAAATTTCGGTTTATATCCATGATGAAATAATTCATTTAATAATAATAATAATAGATTGGCGCTTACACATATGTTAGTATTTGGCCGAGCTTCCCCTCCGACTTGTGGCGTGCGCCTTGTTGTTGTCCCACAAAGCGGAGGGACCTACAGTTTGAACCCAGGTGCTGATGAGTGAAAGCGCGCACTGCTTACCACTACACCACAGCGGTCGAAATAATTCATTTAATTTATAAAATAATTTAAAGCTAGATTTTAAATAGTTGGCAACCGCTTTAATTTGACATTCCACTCTTGAAAATTGTACGAACGGTGCAGATCTGATGGCATTCAAATTATATATTTATATAGACTGGCAACGGAAAAAAATATATCTCCTGCATAACAGAGACCGGCTTTGAGAACTAATAAAATTAGTGTACTTATTCGTGATCCATAACAATTAGTGCAAATGAGTACTTACACAAATTCAAAAAATTACTAAGAGTAATTTCCACCAAAACAAGAACACACTCAAAATATACTAACTCTTATTTGTGGCGGCAATTTTTGTCTCTATCGAGTATAGTCTACCCAGCTGGATTTTACTCATTTCGTCGAGTAAGAGGCTGAAGATGATTTCAATGAGTTTAGTATTATTTGTGTTCTGCTTTGTGCTACATCAGTGTTGGCATTTTTGGTACAATTGTACTTTTTTGATACATTTTCGTTTACTACGCAGTACTTTTTAGTACAATTTTGTGATGAATACTATAAATATATACGTAGCTCAGAAAATTCACTGCGGGAATTCGTTTTATCTTTTCGTCTTCGCCTTCTCGTTTTTGCCTTTGTAAGTTTTGAAAAAAGGTTTTGAAATAACCATTATAACATAGCAAAAGGGGTGCTATCAACCTCACATTCCTAGGCAAGTTTTGAAAGAATATTTTCGATACTAAATCTTATTAAAACAAAATTTCGAAATCAGCTTCATATAGTTAGAAACAGTGTCATCGTTAATTCTTTATGTTCTTAAATATCATAACTTCGCGACACTCATATATTGTATGAAAATAAGTTTAAATCTTTGAACAACATTAAAAAAATCGACAAACTTTCGTAAAAGTCGAGCTTTCTATTTCAATTTTATTATAATAAAGTGCAAGTTTAAAGCAGCTGGAATTTGCCGTCAATGTCATATTATCTAAACGCGATTTTTTTAACGAAGAAAATGAGCAGCACCTTCATCAAAAAAAAAAAATATATATATATTAAAAATCATCGATAAGTCGCAGCTATTTTAAACTTGCACTTCATTTAAATTGATCGGACTACAAAAAGTCCGAAATTTTTACGAAAGTTTGTTGATTTTTTTAATGTTGCGCAAAAATTGAACCTTGGGGTTTTATTAAAGTATAAACTGAATTTTTATAAACAAATAATTAAAATTAAATTATTTTAAGATAAATGGCCAATCTTGTCAATATGTGAGTGTCGTAAAGTTTTGATAAGCACTTGTAATACTAAAAATAAAATGTCAAACTTTAGTAGTGAATTCAAAGAAGATATCTCCTTTATCCATGCATAATAACTTAAAAAAAATTATTTGTTAAGAAGTGTACCTTAAAATATGTGCATACACATTCATGTTCAATGTGTAAAATGTACGTACCTACATAAACTTTCCCATGAATACCATCAAATCATTGATCTTGAAGGGAATCTATGTATGCATGTACTAAGAAAATATATGAGCAAATTAAAAAGTTGCTGCAATTTACAGTCGAAAAGTATAGTTTTTGTATAGATTTCGTACTGAAGGAACAATTTCATTTCCCAACACTGTGCGACATGCGGGCGCCACCATAAACAAGTGTGAGCTAAAAGTGAGAGTGTGTTAGTGTGCCTTCGCATGCTGTCCCTTTCTCGTCGTGTGTACATGTTTTGTTGCTATAAACGACGAAAATCACTAAAATCACTCAACTGAACTATCGGTGCTTCTTAGTGCTCCGACTCATTTCGGTATAACTAATTTGTTTAATGGCTCAATGAGAGAATTGAGCACTGCACCAATTCATATCAACAGAGAACTTAGTCATTTTACATGCTCTCGCTTTGTGTGCCGAGCGTAAAATAGTGTTAGTGCATATGTGTGAATATTCTGCAATGAATAATATCCACCAACACTATTTCTTGTGTTATTCAACCAATTACTTAAAAACACGAATAATTGCAGTTCCCTGCTGCATAATAGTTATCAGGCAACGTAAAAAAACGCTGGGCAGTAACTGTTATCAGGAAACGTAAAAAATAAACGTTGGGAAATAACTTTTATTGGCAACGTAAAAAATAAACGTTGGGTAGTAACTGTTATCAGACAACGTAAAAAATAAACGTTGGGAAATAACTCTTGTCGGCAACGAATAAAATAAACGTTGGGCAGTAACTGTTACACGGCAACGTAAAAACTAAACGCTGGGTAATAACTCTTATCGGCAACGGAGAAAATATTTCTCATCTAATAACTGTTATGGAACAATGTTTTTGCGATAAAACTTATAACTGTTATGCCCTTGATATACATATCTTCATTCGTCTTTTTTCTGTTGCATTTGCAAGAAAAATGTTATCTGTAGCTCTTAGAACCTTTGTTGCGCGCCTCTAGAGCTTCTTCTGACAATTGAACGATGACATTCATGCATAGAAATAGCAACACTATAACCAATAACAAAGATTATAATTAACACTAAAATTATGCAATATATACCATTCTTTACGGTTTCACATATACCCTATAAATCAATGGACAAGTAAATTACGTCATTCTAAGGTATTATTGTGAAATTTAATAAACCCAAGTTTTATTTTATAAGTGTGAACATATATGTACATAAATGTATACATACTTTCTTTGATACAAGTAATAAAAGTTTCGCCTTAAAAAAAAACAGTTTTTAGCCTACTTTTGATAATATACGTATGTACCTATTAGTTATGCGGTATGAAGGGTATACAGAAAAAAAAGAATTGAGCAAACAACGAACGTGGACAATAACAATATTACTTTCTTGTATGTTTTGTACTTAGTTTTCACTTGTTATATTTGGTTTTGTTCCTCATCGAGAATTTCAAGTATATTTCACCAACGGGATTATATTATATAAATCGATATACTGAAAAAGTGCGCAGACATGCCGCAACTTTTTTTTACAGAATGACACTATAACGTCCAAGGTATATGAAAATGATTACACTTTTGCTTGTTCGCACCTACTTCTCAACTATATGTCTATGTATATAGCCAAAAACCCCTTATTTTTACGCTTACGATAAAAAATAAAATGAAATACTTAGAACCATAGTAAAAGAAAACCAAAAGCACTTTGTATTGCCTAAATACCTGAACAAGAAGGTTCCATTGCCGTTTTTGATATATCTTTAAAGATAACTCAGATATAGCTTGGAAATTGGAAATATAAAACCAAGTTTTACACTTTGCGCACACTCAAAGGAAAAAGTGACGAATTTAAGAGGTTATTGCAAGAAAACGATAAACTTTTGGGCAAATATTTGATAACATAGTAATGTAGAATTTTATCTACTTTCATTTGGTCTTAAACCCTTCTTTGTATTTTGAAATTCAGTCACCGACTAGTTCTCTTGCTGAGCAGACGTGTTATTTCTGTCATAAGCTAAGAGTGCAATTCGCGGTTTCTATTCACTTNGTATGAAGGGTATACAGAAAAAAAAGAATTGAGCAAACAACGAACGTGGACAATAACAATATTACTTTCTTGTATGTTTTGTACTTAGTTTTCACTTGTTATATTTGGTTTTGTTCCTCATCGAGAATTTCAAGTATATTTCACCAACGGGATTATATTATATAAATCGATATACTGAAAAAGTGCGCAGACATGCCGCAACTTTTTTTTACAGAATGACACTATAACGTCCAAGGTATATGAAAATGATTACACTTTTGCTTGTTCGCACCTACTTCTCAACTATATGTCTATGTATATAGCCAAAAACCCCTTATTTTTACGCTTACGATAAAAAATAAAATGAAATACTTAGAACCATAGTAAAAGAAAACCAAAAGCACTTTGTATTGCCTAAATACCTGAACAAGAAGGTTCCATTGCCGTTTTTGATATATCTTTAAAGATAACTCAGATATAGCTTGGAAATTGGAAATATAAAACCAAGTTTTACACTTTGCGCACACTCAAAGGAAAAAGTGACGAATTTAAGAGGTTATTGCAAGAAAACGATAAACTTTTGGGCAAATATTTGATAACATAGTAATGTAGAATTTTATCTACTTTCATTTGGTCTTAAACCCTTCTTTGTATTTTGAAATTCAGTCACCGACTAGTTCTCTTGCTGAGCAGACGTGTTATTTCTGTCATAAGCTAAGAGTGCAATTCGCGGTTTCTATTCACTTTCATATTCTCCATACATACTCGTTGTTGCGAACGACTCTTATTTATTTCACTTTCGTTGAAAAAAAAAACAAAAACAAGTTAGAAAGTCTAAGTTCGGGCGGAGCCGAACATTAAATACCCGGCGCAGGTACTAAGTATATGATTTTCACCTTTGCGAAAGCTACCGCTACATGGTAAGCCGGTGTGTAAAAATTCTGAGTAAATTAGCGTTCTTAAATTTCGAAATATTGAAGTTTCAAGCATTTCTGAAATTTGCCGTTATATGAAAAGTGGTCGTAATTTGAATCTGATTCCAATAATTTTCAACGTCTTGCTTCTATGTGGCAAGCACAATAATCATACCGAGTTTGGTACAAATTGGTAGAACGGTTACCGAGATACATATATGTGATCATAAGTGGGCGGTGCCACGCCCACTTTCAAAAATTTGATCATAAACGTATTTCTTGGTCAAGAATTGCTGCAAGCATCAATTTTGAGTAAATTAGCTTTAATATTTATTGATTTATCGAAGATTTCGTATTTCTCCAAATTACCGTTATATGGGAGGTAGGCGTGGTTATTGTCCGATTTTAAAAATTTTCGGCCGTTTGGTATGCTGTAGCAAGACTAACAACTGTGTGTTTTGAAGAAATTTGTGCAGCCGTTACCAAGATATACACATGTATCCATAAGTGGGCGTGGCCACGCCCATTTTCAAAAAAATGTTAATATTCTTATTTTTCGTCTAAAATTTATTATAAATATCAATTTTGAGTGAATAATCTTCAGTAGTTACTAAAATATCGCAGTTTTCGTATTTCTGAAAATTACCGTTATATGGGAGGTAGGCGTGGTTATTGTCCGATTTTGCCCATTTTCAACACCATCCGTCCTACGCCCGAAAGAAGTGCACATACCAAGTTTCTTTAAGATATCTGAATTTTTACTCGAGTTATCGTGTGCACAGACGGACGGACGGACAGACAGTCACCGCTTAATCGATTTCTCTTTTCATTCTGACCATTTATGTATACATTTGTCTATATCTATTTCGATTCGTTTTGCCTGTTACAAACAACCGTTATGTGAACAAAGTTATAATACCCTTGTGCACAAGTGCGCTCGGGTATAATAAATAAGTGCGCTACTTATTTGATTAGTTGAAACAGCATGGCCCAGGGCCCACCAAACCTTGGGGATAATAGGTTCGCTCTGGTAGCCTCCGATCCCCCGCCGAAAAGAAAAAAAAGTTAAAGTTCCTAAAATCGAAACCAGCAATCCTAAATACGTAGAAATCCCTGCGATAGACGAAAACAAACCTTTAAAAAGTTATAGCTGTTTTGCCATTCACGCCGCTTTAAAATTAATGAGCAAGGAAATCGTCAAAATTACTGAATTCCGAGATGGCAACCTTTGCCTATTATTGAAGGACAAACCAACAGCTAAAATACTTATACGTACGAAATTTCTACATGGTGTTTGTGAAGTGAAAGCTAAATATCACGATAAACTCAACCATACGAAAGGTACCATATATGCTCCATGTTTAAATGATCTTAATGAAGAAGAGATTGTTGAAAACTTATCTGATCAAGGTGTTGTTGAAGTATACAAATTTTCTAAAGTTGTGAATGGGAAACCAAAGCATTCCGGAGTATGTCTTGTTACTTTTGACAAATATCACCTCCCGAGTCGAGTTGACATCACGTGGCGGTAAACTCAATCATACTGCGAAACGGTGGAATAATCCACAAATGTGCGATCGGTGCAACCTCCCCCACATTCACCCGACATATGCTCCCGAACAATGTGCACAAACTGTGCGGGAGATCACCCAGCTTCAGACAAGTCTTGTCCAAAGTATCAGCAATCACGAGAGATCTTAAAAATACAAGTGGAAAGCAAATGTACAATGAAAGAAGCAATCACACACACAGAAACCAAATTCCTACAATCGCTTCTACTGCAAATAACGTTAAATCAATCAATAACCAACAACAAAGTGCTAAGCTGGTATCACATGACTGTTCCAAAACAAACAACTTCACTCCAGTCGTGACGCAACAATAAAACTTAAACTTAGCAAACAATTCTCATCAACAAAACACAGCACAAAACAGAAACGACGATAAGCAACATTCTCCCTCAAATAATCACTAATCAACAACATACAAATAATACAGCTTCCTTCTTCACCAACGAAAATAATTTTCAACAATCAAATACTTTCAAAACAAATAACAACGATAACGAATTCTCTAATTACTCTCCAATTAATAACATGTCATCCCAGTTCGGAAAGAAAATGATATTAACATGGAATAAACATATAACCAAACAAACACATGATTTTCTTACTCATTAACTACATAATCAGCCACTTATTACGCATTTCTATTGCACATAAAAATACTACTCTACTGCAATGGAACATAAACGGGTACTTTAATAATTATCATGAATTACAGTTGCTAAATCCTCCCTCTTGTGCTTGCAGGAAACTCATATCCGCCATAATACGAAACCGTATCCGCCGAGAGGATATGAGGGATACTTTTTCAATTCCCCCCAAAACCAATATGGTAAGCAAGGTGTTGCCATACTAATTAAAAGAGGCATTCCTCACAAAATTCTCTCTACTGACGATGATCTTCTCAGTATTGCTGTAGAGATCTTACGAAACCCAAACCTAACCGTTATTAATACATATATACTAGGGATGTTGCGAATGTGGAATTTTAGACATCCGCGGATGCGAATGCGGATGAGAATATCTAACAGCTAACATCCGCGAATGCGGATGTCAAGAATTTTAAAAAAACAATCAGAATCTAGCATAATGGCGAGATCGTTGTTTAAGCAGCGCTTACAAGCCAAACCAGATACATATATCAGGTTGTTCTAAAGATTTTTAATAAGAATTCCTCACTCTCATTGGCCGTTTCAGAACGTGGGCGTTCTGTAACTTCAACAGCGTTTTTCGATTTTAGTTTTTGTAATTCATTTTTAATACTTTCTAAAGCTAAATAGGATAGTCGAATCGGATCAGAATATTGTTATTTTTTTTTTAAAGCACCCTGTTTTTTATAAGCATTCGAATCTCAGATAGTTACGTAATTCTTATCTTATTAAAGGACAGACCTATAGTTTTTTAACTATTTCAGCATCCCCAACAAACATTTAGGTTTGAGCTCAACTTGAGGTTAAGTTGAGAACTAAGGTATTTCTCAAATCTCCAACGTTGTTTCTCAACAGTACCTCAAGTGAAGGATCATAGCGTTCTCAACAAAAAGGAATTTTTTTTGTTTGAAAAAAATGACTGTTTCTCAAGTTGAGCAAATGCTAGTTCTCAACTTGAACTCCAATGTAATTCTCCAACTGGTCTCAAACTTATCATTGAAATACTGAAATTGAAATAGTAAAATACCTTATACCTTTTTGATGGAAACGACATACATAGATTTAATTAATTTTTCATTTTATTCCTCCTTTTGTATTATGTAGTTAATCAATATCGTATTACAATAATTCACTACACAGTATACAGTCCGACAGTAATTTTGCCACTTGATTCACTTCGCCTTTTATTTTATTTCAAGATTATTTGAGGATACGTTGAAAATTATTTACTTTTTGTTGGTAATTTTCNATTTAGGTTAGAGCTCAACTTGAGGTTAAGTTGAGAACTAAGGTATTTCTCAAATCTCCAACGTTGTTTCTCAACAGTACCTCAAGTGGAGTATCATAGCGTTCTCGACAAAAAGGGCATTTTTCTTTGTATGAAAAAAACGACTCTTTCTCAAGTTGAGAAAATTCTAGTTCTCAACTTCAACTCCAGTGTAATTCTCCAATTGGTCTCAAACATATCAATGAAATACTGAAATTGAAATAGTAAAATACCTTTTTGATTGTATGTCACATAGATGAATTTAAATACTAATTTTTCATTTTATTACTCCTTTTGTATTATGTAGTTAATCAATATCGTATTACAATAATTCACTACACAGTATACAGTCCGACAGTAATTTTGCCACTTGATTCACTTCGCCTTTTATTTTATTTCAAGATTATTTGAGGATACGTTGAAAATTATTTACTTTTTGTTGGTAATTTTCCTCTTTGTATAGCTTTCGTTTTTCACTTGATAATTAAAAATTCGTTTCTTTATCACTTTTTACGTATCTGCGCGTCGGTTAGAGATGAGTTGGAGAATGATGTTGGATATCAACTTGAGAACTATTAATTTCTCCAGGGTTGGAGAAATAATTTTTTGGGCTTATTGGTTCGGCTCTCTTAATAGCCAGACGTTGATCATTTCTGCTGGGAATCCCTATTGAAGGAGCTTACTCTTTGACTTTAAATAGCAAAGAAGGGACAGTTTTACCAAAGAAGTTTTTAGCCAAGGACTCAATGTAATGTATGTATATCCCTATGAACAGTGCACACTTTCTTCTTTTGTGTGTAGTAGTTTTTTTAAGATCGATCCAAAAAAATCATAATAAAAAAAGAAACCAAAGCAGGTATTTAAAGCACAGAAAAAAAAATTGTTTGTTCCCATTCAGGGGTAAAGTCCTCTCTCGACCACGCTCTATATGCCTGTGGCCGATGAGGCGGCTCTTGGAGTGTTCGAGAGAAAGATTTTGCGGAACGACTTGGACATAATGCAGCGAATTAAAATACAGCGGTTCTGCTGGCCCGGCCATGTCGTTCGAATGGACACCGACGCTCCAGCTCTGAAAGTATTGAACTCGGAACCCGCTGGTGGTAGCAAAGGAAGAGGGAGGCCCCCACTGCGATGGAAAGATCAGGTGGAGAAGGACTTGGCGTCAGTTGTCACAGAAGAGAAAGGACTGGCGTGCTTTGCTGAACTCGGGCAAAATCGCTTAGGTTACAGCGCCAAATAATAAGAAGCAGAAGACTATGTTCCCTTTGACGTACGTCAAAGGTCAAGTATAAGTTGGAACTTGTATGACTGCCCATTAATAACGCGGTTATATAGCTTAAGAAATAATATGTTTAACGACATTTTTGTCAAAGTTGATAAATATGATATTTGACCAGTTTTGTTATACAAATACTCCCACGTCCACAGGCAAAAATATTGGCTACAATTTGTCATTTTGTTTGCCATATATAGGTTTTATCGGTGCACTTGCACAACATTCGCATTCACAAAAGCTCCGCATTAATTATTGCGAATGCGAAAGCGAATGCGAATGTTAAAATGAATGCGGAAGTTCCGCAGTTGCGAATGCGAATGCGAATATTCGCAACAACCCTGATACATACCACCAAATAAACAGTTTTCCAGCACACACATCTTTGAAATATTAAATAAGGCAGTAGGTTGGCGGAGCTCTGTCTGGGGTTCACCAATTGTTAACGATANATTGAAATACTGAAATTGAAATAGTAAAATACCTTATACCTTTTTGATTATGTAGTTAATCAATATCGTATTACAATAATTCACTTCACAGTATACAGTCCGACAGTAATTTTGCCACTTGATTCACTTCACCTTTTATTTTATTTCAAGATTATTTGAGGATACGTTGAAGATTATTTACTTTTCGTTGGTAATTTTCCTCTTTGTATAGCTTTCGTTTTTCACTTGATAATTAAAAATTCGTTTCTTTATCACTTTTTACGTATCTGCGCGTCGGTTAGAGATGAGTTGGAGAATGATGTTGGATATCAACTTGAGAACTATTAATTTCTCCAAGGTTGGAGAAATAATTTTTTGGGTTTATTGGTTCGGTTCTCTTAATAGCCAGACATTGATCATTTCTGCTGGGAATCCCTATTGAAGGAGCTTACTCTTTGACTTTAAATAGCAAAAAAGGGACAGTTTTACCAAAGAAGTTTTTAGCCAAGGACTCAATGTAATGTATGTATATCCCTATGAACAGTGCACACTTTCTTCTTTTGTGTGTAGTAGTTTTTTTAAGATCGATCCAAAAAAATCATAATAAAAAAAGAAACCAATGCAGGTATTTAAAGCACAGAAAAAAAAATTGTTTGTTCCCATTCAGGGGTAAAGTCCTCTCTCGACCACGCTCTATAAGTCACTCATCATGCCTGTGGCCGATGAGGCGGCTCTTGGAGTGTTCGAGAGAAAGATTTTGCGGAACGACTTGGACATAATGCAGCGAATTAAAATACAGCGGTTCTGCTGGCCCGGCCATGTCGTTCGAATGGACACCGACGCTCCAGCTCTGAAAGTATTGAACTCGGAACCCGCTGGTGGTAGCAAAGGAAGAGGGAGGCCCCCACTGCGATGGAAAGATCAGGTGGAGAAGGACTTGGCGTCAGTTGTCACAGAAGAGAAAGGACTGGCGTGCTTTGCTGAACTCGGGCAAAATCGCTTAGGTTACAGCGCCAAATAATAAGAAGCAGAAGACTATGTTCCCTTTGACGTACGTCAAAGGTCAAGTATAAGTTGGAACTTGTATGACTGCCCATTAATAACGCGGTTATATAGCTTAAGAAATAATATGTTTAACGACATTTTTGTCAAAGTTGATAAATATGATATTTGACCAGTTTTGTTATACAAATACTCCCACGTCCACAGGCAAAAATATTGGCTACAATTTGTCATTTTGTTTGCCATATAT
>NW_016171935.1:0-13723 GCF_001687245.7 Rhagoletis zephyria | reverse complement strand
GATACATACAAACATACGTACATATGTATTCGTAGTAGTGGGATAGTTAGTTATTCCTTTAAAATACTTTTAATGAATGCTACAAAACTTTTAACCTATGTACATATGTAGGTATATTGCCATTTATTTAAATGCCATACAACTTGAGTTTGTCAAATCACAATGATCACCTATATATCCTTGTATGGTATTGCATGTTGTTGCTGGCAGCTTCTCTGGCATCTTCGACGGATGATCAATGAAGATTCACCGCACTTGTAAGAGTTTTTGTATACAGTGTCTCTGAGGCTGCACAATGGGACAAAACAGCGGCCAAAAGTAGTAAAAACGGTTTAGCCAATTTTGAAAAAGTAATTACGCAGGTACATAGCAAAATATCCAGCTAACACAAACCAAAAAGAATTTTTGATGAAAATGCATATGTATTTGCAATCATGACACGAGCTTAAAGTAGAAACAAGAGGAGAATAAACAAATTTGTAAGAAAAAATTTTGATTTTGTCGCAAGTAAAGAAATAGGAACTTCTTCAGAAATAAAATAAATGTGCCTGTTCATTTTCTCCAAAATTCATAAAATTTAGTACTTGGAGCCAAAACAGATGTGTAAAAGATGGGCGCGTAATAAGAAATTCTTTATTATCANATTCTCAACTCTCATCAAAAAAGATTTTTTTTTTTTTAATTTACGCCTGTTTTTCTAGAACTACACTGGACGATAATGTAATCCGATTTTGACGATCTTTCAAATTTTTGATTTTCTCGTAAAAACCAGCATATGCTCTTAATTTCATCAAAATCGGATAACATGTAATATTTCCGCCCACAAAAGCTGTGGGCGTGGTAGCGCGTTGAATTTTAGCATTTTCGACATTTCTTCATTCCTAAGTACCGATTTCTAATACGGTTGCTAAATATTTGCTGTGTCTAGATAAAATGCGAATGTTTGAAAGCACGTGGACGAGGATTGAATTTTGCATATGAACGCGCGTTAAAAATCGTTTTAAATTTTTTTCTGAACATTGTCGAAATTATTTACATAATTTTTTTTTACAAATTAAAAATATAATTTATATGCATTTAGATACTGGGGTTTAACTCCTACCTCTCCTTAGTTTCTCCATTTCAAAGTCCCTGACTTTAATCTAACTTTTTTTTTTTTAATTTGAAAGTTTCTGAGTGTGCGAGCTCCTTCGCGCTAAACCGTCTAGTTTCATTTCTATGAAGTTCAGCACACTGATAGGCTATACCCTGGATTAATATATAGGATATTTTTTCTAAGAAAGTTGCCACCTTTTTCAAAGTTAAAATCAATTTATTTTTTTTCTTATTTGGCAGTAGCTACAACTGCTTGTCGGTTTGCGTCGAGACCAAAAAATTTCGCCAAATGCTTCTCTCCTTTGCGAATTTGCGCCAGTTGTTCAGCCCGCGTGAAAACAGCTCTTTCTACACTTGGTCTTTCCATTGCTCTTTATTTCGTTGTCCACCGCATGGGTGTCGACCGAAGGATCTTTTCACTGGAGTGTCGTCATCCATGCGTGCAACATGCCCATGAAAAGCAATTGTTGTATTCTTATGCGCTTAACTTATATGTAGATTTGAATATGAAACGAGTTGCCAACTTTAAACATTTTGACCTTTATTAAATTCAAATTAATACTACCACAAAATGGATATCAGACTGGAGAGGTTTAAGATAGTTTTCGTATGAAAATATTTGGAACAGAGTTCCCATCTGTTTTTAAAAATTCTTACGTCACTTTTAATTCGCCATTTTGAATTTTCCAGAGCTGACAACGGTGCGTAATCAGCGAACCCAAAAACCCCCCAAGTAAAGAGTTTTAAGAATATCCAGCGTATTTTTAAAAATTTGTTCGCCCTGTTGGATCCGGCATTTTTAATTTCTCTGATCTGAACGAAAATTTGCAATAAGCGGCTCGAAAAACCCCGAGTAAAAAGTTTTGTGAACAGGGCCATCGATCTTGTCGTTTCAATCGGATGATGTCGATCAGATGAATAATTAATAAATTAAATAAAATATACCAACAATGTCGGTTCAAACGAAAGGCTTCAAATATATATAATTTCGAAAAGAGAGTAGCCACCTGTTCAAAAAGCTGAAATCACTTTAAATAACAAGTTTAAAGCAAACATTTTGATGTGAATATCAAGCGAAAGCAAGCTTTATTTAAAAGAAAAAAATTATGTTTTTCAAAACTGGGTTGCCACCTGTTAAGAAATTCAAAGTTCATTGAGTTAACGAGCAAAAGGAAATATTTTGATATCGGTGTCAAAGGAAGAGGTTTAAGACAACTATGTTTTTGGGGGTTGCCACCTGTTATAAAAAGTTAAAACAATTTAAATAAATATTTTAATATGCGTACCAAACGAATGTGATTTAGAAATCTTCATTGCAAAATAGCTTTCGAAGTTGGTTGCCACCGGTTAAGAAATTCAAAATGATTTTATTATTTTGGGTTGTCTAACGGCAATCGGAGTTTAGGGCCCGCCGTCTCTTCGCCGTATTTTCAGATAACCAAATGAATGGATTATAACCGGATATGCGAGTTTTACCCCTAAATATGAATATCTGAACNCTATGTGTGTATGTGTGTTTTGTCACCGCTCTCAGTGCGGCGCTCTGCATGCTTGGGGTGCGTATGTACACTTACATATGCATACTCAGATGTGAACAGTCAAATACGTGCGTAATAAATTTTGTATGAAAATATTATTTTTAAATACGAACATTTTTAAACGACAATCAAATATAAAGTATTCATTTTTACTATGCATTATTTCCCTCAGTGTACATACAAATACCACATACACAAACATATGTATCTACATGTACATATAAACTCGTATAGTAAAAGTATGTACTTGACTGTGACTTGCCGATTTGTTGACTATCATTCTGCAATTGGATAATGTCGGCAAACATGGCTAATAAATTGCGGTAAAATGTCATCGCAACAATTTAACGTTAAACATGCTGAAGTTGACGCTGACGTTGTTGCTGGTAATTGTTGCTGACGACTGCTCCGAGCGCGAAATCTACATGAAAAAAAAGTTATATATGTATTTTAGCAACATTTATATTTGGCTAGAAGTTATTTCAGGATAAGATTGGTAGAATTTTCTGAGATACAACAGTAGATGGCTCCTTCAAAATAAATAAGTGAAAAAAAAATTTGATATTTATGTGTCCATTGGTGTGTATATACTATGTATGAAGTTTGTATAGGAGCATGCTTCCTCATACTACTTTGCCATATTTTTTTTTTATCTCAAACCCTACTTACTTGGTCCCCGCATCAAAACCATTAGACCGTGTGTTGATCACGTTTTCCAAATTAACCAAAATTGTAGCTACGAGTGCAATAAAAAGCTGTGCATCAACAACAACAAAACAGCAGTGGCAACTGCATAAATAACCGCATGCATTTGCTGTAATGATGATTGAACTTTGTGCCAACACTACAAACATATAAAAAGCATATATGGTAGGGTGTTCGATTATTCGCCTTTTTCGAAACCCGGTTTTCGAGTTATTCGTCCAATGAAACTTAGGAAAAAAAACCGTTAACTCTTTTCAAGTAAAGAAAAACCCGTATAAGCCAGTTATATTTTACATATCGAGCCCTAACCGTCAAAAGGACGTACGCGATATTTTTTTAAATTTTTTTTTATTGCAGAATTGTTCCTAGAGCATCTATTTAGCTGCATTTCTGTATGAAAAAAAAATAAAATGTCGCATACATCTTTTGGCGTTTATTGCTCGATAATCTCTCTACTTATAGTAAAACTTACTGCTAGTCAGAAATAATGACCAAAATTGCAATATGACTGCTAAAAATAGTCATAGCTTTAATTTAGAAATAAATAAGGTAAAATAAGTGCCAAGTAATTTACAAGCAAAAGAAAAAAATAGTGAAAAATTCACGCGTATGGATAGGTTTCAACAGTCATAACCAGATTAGATCTCTAAACAAAAATCCTCTGTCGAGAAAAACTCCAGCCGATTGTCTTTGGAATGAATACCGAAGACCAGATATATAAATATAGGTTATTATAGACCGGTCATTCTTCGATAATCAATCAACATCTACGTCAAATATCACCCCTTGAATTCCATCATCGGTGACCTATCGCAGACGCAGAGCTCGAGTTGCTTCGTGAAGCTCACGATTCTTTGACACAACTGTGATATTCTGGATATTGTAGTAGGTTAAACTGTTTAGAACAATTTGAATAAGATGACCGCCGACACTAACCACTTTTACACATCCCTACATTGAGCCAAAAGCACAATGGTTTTTTCAACTAACTTATGGTTTGATTTTTTCATGGTTAATAATTCGATAGTATGAAATGTGATTCAAATTAAACATTTAACAACAACTTCGAATGTAAGGCAGTGGCTGAATGTGCAGAGGTGCTTGCTGTTATTTGTTGGCGTCCAGCAGTACGAATGCCGTCAGCGCGATACATAAATTTTATTTTTTTATGTTTCTTGGTTTTTCTTTATCACGAAAAAGCATCTGTGAAGTGCCGAACCAAGCTAAACGACGAAGAAAATTTATTCAAGTTGAACATTTACAGACAAATTTATAAAGCGGCTGTAGTTGAGTGTGTAGAGATGCTTGCTGTTATTTGCTAATTCCGCCGATGGCCACATGTTAATATAAAAATTTTGGTTTACTAACAGCTACAACAAAATAAAACTGGAAGATTTTAAGTAATTTATTGCAGCGGAAAGTTTTCCAGAGCTCAGATATGAAATTAGTAAAAGTGTTCTATTTAGATTAATTTTCAATAGCATACATATTTAGAATTTTTAAATTCTGCTATATCAATAAACTATTTAGGTGAAACCCAGTGTGAAATTCCGATCCGTTATTCCTTAAAGCCTTTTAAAGTATATATATGTACCTAAAAGTGCATTGCACTGCTCTAGACCTAGTAGATTATCCCAGTAGCGGTTTCTTGGAGCCTTGCCCTCTCCTATGGCTCGATGGGTCAGACCAAAGTATTTAGCTTATCAAAGCACTCCGAAACCAGTTCAGATGTTACCCGTTGGGATCTGAGGGCCTGAGAGTCGCTTGGCTGTCGCGATGTTTTTGATTCTGAGAAGTTAGTCCAGTATTTGTAAGCTCTTGGAGCATTCCGTCGGCGACTATGTTTCACAGTAGTGGAAATAAAACTCCACCTTGTGTACAGCCCCTTGTTTTTCCGGCTACAACGATATTATTCATACAGTTTCGTATTTCTACCCTCCTGGTGTGGAGCATGCAATTTATCCAGACTAAAAGGGTATTGTTCACTGGTGCCGTCAAACGCTCCCTCGTTATTTTCTAAGCTATGCTAAAGTGCACTTGTCAGCGTGTATAGGGCAGATTCAGTGGAGCGGCGAGTTCAGTCCACCGGTTTACTCGGTATTCAAAAAATCAAAAACCGAGTCATTCACCCTTATACATAGCATGCATACATACATACATATTTATTCCCGATAATGTTACACATGCATACATACATGCAAGTACATATGCAAGCATAGAAACTAACATTGAAAAGGTTCCTCTATGCGCATGTGCGACACCTTGTAGCAAAGGTGCCATGTACCTGCTGCCAATACCATTAGATAGCGACCGTAAGATCAATTTGAATTGACCGCATGCTCCATCAGAGGCTTTAGAGGAGGATAGACGAAGGCCTGAGGGGCCCAAAGCGGTTGCTGGCTGGCATACAAAGTTCGATGAGGAGCTTGCAAAGCAGTTTACTATGTGCAGTAGCGGCGCTGCGATTCCGCCGCGTTAAAGATGCGCGCGAGACGCAAACAAATACAGCCGCTAGTGTTGCAACAGTTCCACTGCTAGGATGCGCTTGCATTCGTTGCAGTGTTCATGCAGTCGGTAAGTGGGTTGTTGCTGCCACTGCTCAATAAAAATAATAGTAATAACGCGGCATTTTGTATGTATGTATTTCGCTAAAGCATTATCTTCTTCTTATTTGCACTTTTGTTGCTACATTGCCACAAATTCACATTACAATAACTGCAAATGCTATTAGTTGGAATAACTGCGCATATGTATGCATCTGCGTGCACTTTTCGCCACGACCGTAATGCCCTATGTGCTACTTGGTGTGGCATTATGCCTACTTTAGCCGTAGATAACTTCCTGTTTCATCTAGCCAAAATGACTTTTATGATTGTGTTCTACTGATCTCTTGCCACTTGGTCTATGTATGTCGCTATTGAACGATGTATGTATGTAAATACTAAATACGTATGCCAGTTCTCCCTCTACATTGCGTTACATATGCTTAAGTATACAATATACATATTTACATGTGCAAGACGGAGTAACGGTAAGGTTACTAAATAAAAATTATTTCAATTATACTGCCATTCAATAGGGTCCACAAGTGTTCGCTGCATAATCGAAGTATATTTTAAACGTCAGTAAGTAAGTCGCCATGGTTTTTACTACACGACTTTGTCTTAGTCTTGAGACCGTCCGTAAGTGGCCTTAGTGTCTGGTAAAATTTTCGGGCGATTTGCCGGTCGGCCAGCAATTGTGGCTCTTCGCCACAGTCACCAAACTCGCGGAAAGCTCTGGACAAAAACGGCACCAAGAAAGTAGGTAATTAATTAGGCTTTTTATATATTCGAATATTGACAGCGATGGGGAGCGCTCCTCAAGAAAGGCTACATATGATATCCGGTTTTTCATTCTACACTACATGAATGAAGCAAGGGACCGGCGCCGGTCTCTACTCGGACGACCTAGATATCCCTCTTTTTATTTACCAAACAGTGTTCATGACTTCCAAGCTGATATTTATACCATAGAGTAGGCAGCTAACATCTTACGAATAGCATGTTTCTAGCCGCAATAGTATAGACAAGGAAATTTGAAAGCAATGGGATCAAAGGTAGTGAAATATGGTATTGTACGGGAAACCACTTTTTACACTGCTGTTGCACCGAACCAACAAATTTTCACCTCATAGTTTTCAAAAATTTACTATCCCAAAGTAGCCCAAATTGCAGGGCGAATGGTGAACGACAGCATCGCCTACTTCAGCAAATTCGCCATTCGCCGTGCGCCGGTATTGCTTCAGCCATTAGCTGGGTTTCCACTGGCGCTGCCAATAATGTTTTCGCTTCAGAATTACTTTTGGATTGGTCTCTAGATAATCATTAATGTTTGATTTTTTTAATAGGGGTGTCACCTGTTAAGAAAATTAATATATTCAATCATAATAAGTGAAGGCTTCAGTTCTGCACCGTCACTTAAAAAAAAAAAATGTTTTTTTTAGTAGGGTTGCCACACTTTAAAATTTATAAGGGCTTCAGCTTTCGTTAAATTACAAAACAGAAATATGTACGAAATGAAAGCGCATGGCCTTCGCAAAACTTAATTTTTTTGAGTAGGGTTGCCACCTATTTAAAAATTGCTATCTTATCCTGAACTCGAAAACTACTGAACGGATTTGAACGAAATTTTGTATGTATAATCTGTATCTATAGGGGCTATATTTTTTTAGCTGATCTGTATCTAGAGGGGTGGTTAGCGAAAATCCTCCTAGATATAGCCTCTAAGCGGGTGCTGACTGGGAAATGGGCATCGCTGATTACACCGCTGTGGCAAGGTAGGTTTGTTCCTATGCCGCAGTGATACAAGCAGGCGTTACCAAGCTAGGGCCGAGGTATAAACTCTCCTGCCATGTCTAGTGGCAGACCGTACGGGCTCGACCAAGGGAGGATGGAGTGGGCATACTTGGCTATTTCTAAGGAGTACCTGGCGGTAGGTATAAAACCATAAGGGTAAAGTCTCTGAAATAAATTCTGAATGTTAGTCGAAGAAGCCGAAACGTGGGATGGGATATTAGCCCAAACGCCGGTGGGAAACGTGGCGCGGGCACAACGATAGTTTAAGCTATGTCGCCAGTGACCACACCTCTACTGTGAAGGGAGCAGTCAACAAAGCTTCTAGTACTACTGCCAGATACGACTTGCCAGGCACTGGTGCCATACTCCTTGAAGACTCGGACAAGTTAAGCGCGGTAAGCCTAAGCATGAACGGAGAAGAGGCTCTTCTACGCACTCCGGCCAAATTCGAGGATGCTCTTCCTCAACGGAGGAAGAGACCGCGAACGAGGCCAAGCAAGCAGGGATTGCAGGCTAAAGTGCTATATACGGCTATGGTCAAGATCTGCAACCCACTTAGCCATAAGACCAACTGGACTGAGGAGGAGGAGAAAAGGTTGCCTTCGGCAGGGCAGGCGAGCAAAAGGCAGCGGTATGTGGAAGAAGAGATAGAAAAGCCTCTAGATAAACAGGAATGTAGGGACGAGGCTACGAGGCCAAACGTCATCCAGCTGCTCTCTACATCCAAGGCAGCGGCGGCGGCGGCCAAAGTGGTTGCCAAACGTCATCTGGTCGTGGCGCTCGTTGACTACAGTAATCAGCTCGGACAGACGACGCAAGATAGGTGGGAGGCAGTGGAAATGAAGCTGCTTGAAGCCTTATTCGCGAAAAGCAACGCGAGGCAGAACGCACCTATTCCGACATTTGACGGAACAGGGCGGTTCAGCGGCATCATAATTATAAGTTGTAAGGATGATCCCCCGTTAGCATGCGTAAAGGGAGCGGTGAAAGGCCTCCAAGGCCCACGGGAGTGAGTATCCATCGAGGTAGTTGGTTGCAGCGAGATTCCGTCGATTCCGAAGGCGAAGGCCCACATCCCTCGCGAGGTGAAATCAGAGAATGCGTTCCGCCTACTGCAAAGATAAAACCACGACGTACCGACGGCTGACTGGAAGATGTTGAGCGTGGCCAAGTGACTGTCAAAAGAGGGTGGCCAGCACTNGCGTTTCCAATTGGCGTCAGTTGGCACAGAGGAGAAACGACTGGCGTGCTTTGCTGAACTCGGCCAAAATCGCTTAGGCGGTTACAGCGCCAAAAAAGAAGAAGAAGAAGAAGGATGATCCCCCGTTAGCATTCGTAAAGGGAGCGGCGAAAGGCCTCCAAGGCTCACGGGAGTGAGTATCCATCGAGGTAGTTCCGTCGATTCCGAAGGCGAAGGCCCACATCCCTCGCGAGGTGAAATCGGAGAATGCGTTGCGCCTACTGCAAAGATAAAACCACAACGTACCGACGGCTGACTGGAAGATATTGAGCGTGGCCAAGTCATTGTCAAAAGAGGGTGGCCAGCACTACATCCTCTAGATAAATAAGACGGCCGAGGACATCCTACGCAATGTAAGGTTTATAAAAAATCCTAACGTCAGCGATAAAGAATAGAAACTATTTTTGGCCCCTTTTTTGCGAATATATTAATTCTTTTGTGTGTAAAATTGACTGTCGCGCGGTTTAATATGTTTTAATATAAAATCAATCTCATGTAAGTTTTGCGAATTCTCATTCCCCTCCCTGAAGAATAGACTATAAATTACACACATGCAACGTATATACATATGTCTGAATGTACATACATCAATGAGCGCTTCGATATTGCTATTATTTTCAACGTCAAGGCAAGGCAAGGCAAGGCAACGTCCAATCAATTCTCAAATGCGTTATTAGAGATAATTGGATACAAATCGTCATTACATCGCCAACATGTCCCAAGCAAACAGCTCAAGAGTCGCAGGAGCAAGCAATAGCTGCAAAAGATACTTCATACTGACTTTGAGTGCCCCCAACAGCCTCCAATAGTCGAAGTTAGAGTAGCTACATATAACAGCATTTCTAATCTCTTCGCCATTGCATTGCAATTGAACAAATTGCTGTTAGATATTGCTGCTGTTGCACTAAGTAAATACTACCACTTTACAATGTATGTGTGTGTGTGTATGTCGTTAGCTATGTGTCCCACATGCAATAAAAATAAATACACGCTTGCGTGCCTCACTAAATATATCCCTGCAAGGAAACCGCGAACTAGTTTATCAAATTTTTAGTTCCTTACTAGAACTTTATCACCAAAAAAGGAACCAGTCCGACAGTAACTACATAGCTCCCCAACAGTCCAGTCAGCGAAATGTGGCATGCACTTTTCAAAAACTCTTTCATTTCACTTTTTTCATTAGAAATCTATATCTTAGGTGATGAATTTACAACTGGTTCGCAACTATAGAAAAAGAGATGTAGCGGGAGGCTTCTGTGCTTTATATAGATTTGCTTTTGGGGGCTTTTTCGTTTAAATACGCTTTCATTCTGCACTTCGCAGATGCTTTTTTATAGTTTGTTAATAACCACTTGGGACCTTCTGGAATCTAAAAAATAACAGCAAGCACCCCTGCAAATAGCTACAGCCAAAGGTATGCAAGCGTACGTTTCTTACAATCATTTAAACAAATTGAATTTCGAATTGAAAACGGAATTTCTTTGAAAATAATTAAAAATCGCATAAATGGAAAAACCGAAAGGATTGAAAAAATCATTATACTTTTTTCGTCTGTTGATTTTAGAACTGGTTTGGAACTATAGAAATTAGAACTAGCTCGGAATTATCGAGAACGGGATGCAGCGGGGATAATTGAGACTTCCTAAGTCGCCAGTTGTTAGCATGCAAAAGAGAATTAACGGGCACTTGTCATGGTTCTAAATTCTCTAGTAAGGAACCAGTTCGGCACTAGTGCGTTTTCCGACAGGGATGTAATAAACATATGTATATATATACACATATTTGGGAACATTATGTACTCGCAAGTACACTCGCGTTGGCTAATACTGGTTTTGCCGCGTTTAATTTTATTGCTCTTCTATGTACTTACTAAGAAAATTTACTCCTATGTGTACGAGGGTCGATCGGCAAGTATCAAACTGTGAGCAGTACATATGAAATTATTGAAAAGTTTTTTTAATTCCAAGCTTGTTTAAAGGTTATGTTAGAAAAAACGTCTTTCGTGTTTTTTTTTTTTCAAAAATTATAAAGAGGAAAACCAAAAATCCTGCGCAGATTCTGAAGCAATTAGAAAGTCCTACAACTAATTTTTTTCTAATCTACACCGACTGTAACTTTAAAGGACTTTCTCACATTTGGATCCTCGGTGATGACAGTTTTCAATAGATACTTTCATAGAAAATGCAGGCATCATTTGCGATGAAATCAAGAATAGCGTGAACTGCCAATGTGATCACTTTTTATTTTTCTTATCGCTATTGATATTGATATCTCGTTATATTTACATTGCATTATCCATATTTTTGTTTATCAGATATGTATTTTTATTTTTATTCATATTTATATTCGTATTCGCATTTGTATTCAGCCTCCTACTGGCAGTACTACTTATACATTTACGTACTTGCAAATCGACCCTCGTATTTGTGCGAATGTATCCTTCTAACATTTATTGGTGTTATTTTTACTGTCATCACCGAAATTGCTGTTGCGAAACATGCCAACCCTGACCTACGACCACTAGTGCGATGTGACAGCTGGTCACTCGCTTATTTCTCACAGCATTTGGGCGGCTGGCTTCTCGTGGCACTTTTGAACTTCACAACGCCAAATTACTTGCATGGGCGCATTTTTTCTTTTGCTGACATTTTCTACTTACAAATGCACAACTGGCCCACTGGAAATAGTAGCCGACTTAAAGGAATTCAATTGCATACAAGGTTAATTTACACGTAGTACGATGTATATATGTTCATATGTACTTATGTATACATACATACATTTGGCGTTATCGCTAGCGACGAATTTAATGGTCCAAGCTCTTACGAAAAATTTCGTATTAGAGCGTTTAAAAATGTATGTATTTCATACTTAGATAAATAAGCTTTTAAAGTGCATGCATATGTAATTGCATATGCGTTGGTTCTCTGCAATAACGACACAACTCAGAATTTCATATTTTCCAGTAGAGCCAATTAACGATTTTGTGTGAAAGAAAATTTGTACTGAAAACTAAGGAATTGTGTTTTCCTTAAACTGAGTCAAATCGTTTTCTCAAATTAATTATTTCCTCAGAATAATATACTTTTTTCCTAGCATCAACTAATGTTTTTTTTGAGTGTACTTCGGTTTTGTGGAAAATGGCAAAACTGCGCCCCTGTCGTATTGGTAACAATTAAGCATATGTCGATTTGTAAGTAATATATGTAAATACTATATTTTTTTTATAAACCTAATCCGCTATATAACACAAAAACATGAAATATTGACTTGTGTTGTTATTGCAGAGGATCATCGATATGCACATAGTTGTCACTTTGCACTCTGTCTCACTATCTTTTCTCGTACAGGGTACAGACCCATTTGTGTTTTCGTTTTAAAACGCCTGAAAGGCAAAGTCCGTCTCTACCTGTTGTTTTCAACGTGAATTCGTGAATATTCCAAGAAAATTACACGGGCCACCTCATCAAATAATTTCATTGTCCACGCTTCTGGCCCATAATCCAGTAGTACGGCCATGGATGAGAGACTTCGCTCGCCGAAAATGGATATTACTACTAAATTTCCTACTTAAGGGCTATTTCTAGCTCTTGTGAAAAACGAAAAATTCATATAAAAAGACGCACAAGAAATGATAAAGAAATATTATTTTGTAAAATTTCTTAAATCAGTTGAAATTAAATTAATTACGCCTTAAAAATCGTATTTCCTACGACTACTTTAAAAAAAGCAATTCGTTTTTAATAAAATATTAACACTAAAATATGCATTAACAGATTTCTCTAGTTTTGTATTGCTCATATAAGCGCCTTAGCATATGCAATTCCCTTTGTGCCCATGAGCGGCACCTCTGTACATCCCTAGTCCAGACAACATCGGACCATTCGGGTTTATTGCAAACTGCAATTAAACGGTGATGAAATACTAAAGAAAATCGCATTAGTTTGAACATGAATTGTTAAACATTTTTTGATGGGCGTAATAAAGTAAACAAATTAAATTGACTAAAAGACAAAAACAACATACTTATAGCCTTATAGATATGTCATAATTTCTAATTTTTAATTTCTAATCTTGCACTCCCAAATTCATAGCCGTCTTCACACCTTAAATGCTCAGACTTATCACAAATATGATTTCATTGATTATTGCCTGTACAACTCTGTATTGCTATTAATATACCAATATTGAGTTGGATCGTGGTCGATCACCAAAAATGGCGTTTAACTCCCGTTGCTTTTGGCGCAATAAACATGCAAATTGATTTTGCTATAGGCGTCGTGACGATGCGGCCAACAGCATGAAGTAAGCGCACCTGCGCAAAAAAAAAAACTAACATAGAAGAAAGAAGAACTTGCAAGCCGGAAGCTCAATTTGCATAGGCATGGCACGCGGGCCGGCGGCGTGTATGTATGTATGTACATACATTAAGGTGATCCAAAATGCATGTCAAAACGTTAAGTCGGAATTTTTATGCTCTCACCCGCTAGGATAGTTCTATATCGAAAAAAAGTATACCCCTATTTCTTTATTTTGAAATCAAAAAATATTTAGAGGTGGCTTAAAGCGCTCAAGGTTTTCCATGTATTTTGTATGGGAAAAAGAACTTTTCGTGGAAATGGTATGGAATTCTTGAAAATTAATATTTTTCGATCGGAAGGCTCTGTTTCTCTTCAATAGATTCCCAATAATAATACCCAATCATTTTTTTTTTTAATTTTTTCTTAGTAACTATATTTTATAGGTCCACCAAAACCCCTATAAAATGCCAGAAAATGCAATGGGTGGATGAATAAAAAATCGTCATT